>NC_135358.1:9385000-9685000 GCF_051622035.1 Arctopsyche grandis | reverse complement strand
GTTCCTAAATAGCAACCACAGGTTGCAATATGGGAACTCGATATGGAAAATTCGAAAATATCGGGTTTAGATATCGGTAGTGTGGACGTCGCCATTCAATACATATAATTCCTACAACGACGCATGACTATAAATTAATGTTTATTTGAAAAGTTAAATATATAATGCCTTTCCCCTCAGATGCCTTCAACGTGCACTTTAGGAAGCTCGGTCGTTAAGCTTCCGCTTAGCGTCGAGAGGTGCCGGGTTCGATCCCATGAGCTGACCTCGATTGAAAGGAATTTTTCTGAGTATATCTGTAGTGCTGCTGGTCAGTCCTGAATTTGTGACTTCAAGTCGATCGTTTCTTATCAGAGTTTGTCAATTTGTCTGATTTCATTGTTGAAGCGGTTCCTCCATCAAATTGGCAAAAACCATCCTACCCACTATGTCACCACTATTTGAATATGATTTCAAAAATTTATTATCTATAACATAGATGTCTCGCTAATTTTCTAATATATAGTATTTTTATTATGCTTATATGTCTGGTCAGAGTATTCTATAATGTCACTGTGGCTAATATGTAATTAAATAAATAAATATAAAATGAAATATCATGTATTCCAATTACTCGAAAAAAGATATTGATATCAATCACTAATACGATTCCAATGTGCAAGTATTCGTTTCCTATACATTTAAAGCTTGCTCAGTAGAATTTTTAAAAAGCACCTTAGTTAGGTGAAAACAGTATATGTACGTTAGTGCTATTACGCACTACGGCTCGTAATAATTTATTGGTAAAACGATTCACACCGAGCCCGAAACGAACCCGGACAAAGCTGGGTGTTATTATATTTTCGTACGCAATGCTATTTTTGTAATCCTTCTTTTTCCACAAAATCCTTAATTTAATCTCACGGAAGGATTTCACGGAATACGAATTGCGGAGTGCTTATTGCGAAATATTGTATATTAATTCTTAATTAAAAATTTGATCATGAATCGCAATATACATATGTATGCCACTCGGTGTAATAAAATAATACATTTTACATAGCAAATGTTCGAGCAGATTTTACGGAAACGTTTGTAGCCAAGAGAGACGTTCAATATCTATAGAAACACGCTATTTACATTTCGAAGCGGTTATCTTCTGAAGGCACGTGTAAATAATTTTCCGAGAATTTCCAAAATAGCACCTCCATTACATTCGCTCGCGTCGTTACCGTGGAAATCCGAGAGCGACATCCCAAGTCGATAAACCTTTTTTCGCAACGATTCTGAGGGTGCCTGCCCGAGTGGATTGGTGGGTCCTTCGCTTCCAAAGGGCGTAAATACCCCGATTCAATGAAAGTGTTAATGCTCCCATAAAAACTTCCTGGATTTCGATTCGGAATGATTGTGTAACGGGAACAAAGGGAAGTCTTTCCTATACGGAAATATTTAGCCGTAGTACACGCGTATGTATGTATGTTCATATATACATATGCATGTACATACATATGTAGGTAATGTTTTTGGAATTATTTTATTTTATAAACACCTTATTTCATTGGTCAAATTTAAAATTACCTCTTACCAGTCTTTAACACTTACATACATATCTCTAACTGTCCTTTGTATACTTTTTGGTAAGATTTTCGAGAGAAATCTAGATAAAAGATAATACATAGAGATATTACATAGAGAATATATTAGCATAGATGTATAGATATCACTTGTAGTACTAATAGTAATAGCCTATACTAAGATAATTGTAAGAAAAGTAATAAGAATTGTAAATATGTAGGTTTTTGAGCTCTTTTTCCTATTATGCTGTACATTAAAGTTAGAAAAATATAATACTATGATTACTAAGAAAATTAAATTAAAATTTTAAAATTGAAAATGATCAGTAGATCAGTAGCTATTAAAATATATATAAAATGTATTATGAATATAATTTTGTAATAATAAAAAGCATTTAAAAATCAAAAAAAAAAACTAAAACATGATCACAAAACTTCATATATTATTACTGCGTACATACACCAAGCAGTATAGCTCGGTGGTTGCGTTAATTCTAACGGCCGAAAGGTTTCCGGTTCAAGGTTCAAGCTCTGGGTTGACCTCCATTGAAAATAATTTAATCGGAAGTATTTCTGCTTAGTGCTGCTGATCAGACTTGGATATTTGTGGCTCCATATCGATCATTTCCTGTCAAAGTTTGCCAATTTGGCAGTTTGAAACGGCTCCTTATCAAATTGGTAAAAAGCATCCTACTTACTACTTATCTCCACTATTTGAATATGATTTCAAATTGATATATGTACAAATTTAACACAAAAGGTGTCGCACAGGGGCAACCAGTATAGGCGGGTTTCTTGGGAAAATAATTTTATTTAAAAAAAAAGTGAAAAAAAAGATTTTGAATTTTTAGAGAAATAAAATAAAAATAATAGAAACAAAGAAAGGTTTACATTTTTAGACATAAAAGAATATCTTTTGGGAAAAAATATTTATCTCGTTTAAAAAAAGTCAAAAACATATTTTGATCCATCACAGATATAAATACGAAAATATTTCAAAAGCAGTAAATTGCCTATTTATACACCCACTCAGTTAATCTAGGTTTTGGTTAGATGAAAACATTTGAATGAAACGAAAATTCAATATCATAATCTCGTTGTGTTACAAGCTCTTGTTATAATATATACATAGACTGAAATATTCAGAGATAAGAAGATTTCAACGAGAGGAGGTAAACGAGCACAATATCAAGGTTGAAAGTTAAAATTTGCAAAAAAAATACTAATAATTAAGACTCCAAATTGGCGCAATGCGGTCGAAAACTTTTTAATTAAAAAGTACGCATGATTCAATAGAAAAAATAATCACGGAAAAGAGTGAAATATGTCCTTAGCACAATCGTCATTTCAGATGTCTGACGCGTGAGGTGAAAATTTCATACTTAACCAACACGCAAAAGTCAAACGCCAAAGAAAAAAAAAGGAAAAATTCTTTCGTTATCTCAATATTATTTCGAGGCTATAAAATCAAAGGTGAATAACCAGCTCAAACTCGTACTGAAATCATATGTTGTGCCAAAACACGATTAGCGCAATGAAATTCAAAAATGACTTGCTACACAAGAGCGTTCTGTTTATCTAATTACACTACAAAAGCGGGCTTAAACGCGTAGACAAACAAATCTCGCGAATCAAATGATTTAATGCGCGCCGACAGAAATGACGATTATGATCAAACGGAGCTTCAGCCGAGGGTAATCATTCGAATCTAACGAAGCTTATGAGCACACAGACGCTGATAAGAGCCTATAAATTTAAATTTGTTAATAACTAGATGGAGAAGATCATAATTTGCCTTTTCAATGCGCCGTAAACATGACATAAGCTGTGGACGAGTTTGCTTTACATACATCAAACAACAAACTATACTATACACACCCATATATATGTATGTACTTCAAATTACTTTCGGAACAACGAAAATTTCCACCAATTTTACTGGTTTTGTAAAACGCAATTTATCCTGAAGAACCAAATTTGAATGTAGCAATGGTAGCAGTGCTCCTAGTCACTAGGACCTAGTGACATACTCGTATTCATCATTGATTCGGTGACTGTGATAAACTAACAGAAAACAATACCAATGCTTTGAATATTTAATATACCTATATATTTGAAAAAGTGTAAGATTCTAAGATATGCTTATATCCAAACAAAATTTTATAATACTAGTGTCGTTCCCGTTAATTTCAACTGGTGGTTTCAGAAAGGAATTGGTACACGAATTAAAATAAAATTATTTGTTATTTATAAATATAGTGTAAGGTAATGTATAGGCGCGCGTGCGTATTAATAGTAAAAATTTCAGTGCGCTCATTCAACGTTCGCCGTTCGCCCACGTCGAAATGATGAATGAATGTCTTCGTGGATACGCATCTGACGCTGACGCCACCCGTTCTAACTCAGGTGCTCAATATCATGAGCACATGAGCGCACACGCTTTCCCACGTCTCCTCGACACGATCGATCGTCACGCCACATCCCTATGCATAATGTATACTCCTAGTATTCTAGAATATACTCCTGGTATTTGTTTTTTTGAAATCTCCATACTTGTGCACGCACTCGGACATACAAACATACATACTGTCATGTTCCAAAACGCAATTTATATATTTTTTTTAAATTACTTGATTAACAAACCAAGATTTCTTTATTATCATAAAAACGTTACATTTATGTTATTGGTAGATACATACATATATTCGAAAACTACATATCTAATTATGGAACGATGATGAATTTAAAATAAGATACGTAGAACTTTGTTTCACTAATTAACTTTGGTTCACGTTGTTCTGCTGCTGTGCTGACCGTCACTTGCTGGGTCGATATTAATGACTACCACTCTCGGAGTCTCGATGGTGATGACTGAAACTCTCACATTCGATGATGATGACTGACTAATGTGATCGAATCATGATCTATATATTATAAATGATTTTTTTATCTCTTGTGTTGGGCAAAGACCGGCATTCTTATCTTATGTGACTATCCTTTTACAGGTTGAGTCGGATGGTAACTGACTGACTAATGTGATCGAATCGCGATCTATATAAATGATTTTTTTTTATTTCTTGGGTTGGGCAAAGTCCGGCACTCCTATCTTATCTGACTATCCCTTTACAGGAATTTTAATGGACTTGTTACTTACGTATATGAATGTGAGAAAGTGAATTCGATTAATGTGGGAACTACATTGATAGTTAGCGAGGTACATAACAATACATACATACATCTCGTCCGTTTTTATATACATATATATTATAGCAAGTAATTGGTTTAAAATTGCATCGATAGAGGAATTGATAGGATGCAATATTGTTATAATAAAGGCCGTAATCATATCAAATTATGATAGATGTGATGCAATTACACCAACGCCGACAGCTTGAAGTGTATTAGTGACGTAGATGACCACAGCGCCAGTGTGGTGGTTGCATGTCATACGCACATATGTACATATATGAGCGTACGTACACTGCAATGTTTTTATCTAGCGATAAAATCTTTGCAAGATTCCCAAAAAGATTTTCATATTTATTAACTGCAAATACTATTACTGCCTTTATATGTATGTACATCAGTGGAGTGCCGTTTAAACATCCCCGTTTTTAATCGCACAGTCTTACTTACTTAAGTAGGATACAAGGGACTAGGTGACGTGATACGGAGTCCCCTTACATCCTGCTCGCGCACTCGCAAGTAAATCTGTGCGATGAAAGCAGGGAGATTTCTAAGGCACGCAATTGATACGTTTATTTATTACTTTATCTATGTACATACGTAGTAATTTTTATCTACGAGCAGGTCTGATATTTTTTCACAGAAGCACCACTTTGCTACGAAATTGCTTTGTTGTATGCACATAGGTATACATGTTCATAACTATCGCATAAATCAAGGAGAGGTATATTTTTGCGAAGAGTTTCAATGAAAGGTTCAAACATCAAACGAAACGTGTTTTGATGTTCGTAAACACCTACGAGTATCATTTCAGGAAAGCACAAATGCGCACCCCCTCAAAGTGTGGCATCAAAATAGCCTCCCCAATCATCTCATTCCACCCACCACTTTCTACGCACGACTTACAATTCATTTGAGACATTAATACAAATTAAATGGGTATAATTTATACAAAGTCTTCTAGCGTTGAAAATTCAACACCAGCTTCAATTATGTATTCAAATCCCACATAGGTATACATTTGCATCAATAGTAAATACTACGTTTATATAGTGAGCTGATTATTCAAATTATTTTTATTTCAATATTTTTTTTATTTATGAATACAAACACGAAACTATGTAATTAAATGTAAGCAGTAGTACAAAAAATATTATTTAGTACATTTTATATTGACACATTCATATTTTCCGTAATGTACATATATGTATGTACATATATTATTAGCCAGCAGTTTGGCTTAATGGTAGCGTATGTATTTAGCACCACTGAGGTCGAAGGTTCGAGTCCTCGTCAAACTGCTGGTTAGGTTTGAGGGTTTTGTGACTCCAAATCGATCGTTTCTCTATCAGAGTTTGCCAATTTTATCTGATCATTGTTGAAACGGTTCCTGAAAATTGGTATTAGTTCATTTCCTGTTGTCACAAAATCTGTGTGTATAATTTGTAAAAGTTATGCACAGTAATCTGAAATCTATAGACATCTCTATAATTTCGTGTTTATTATATGTATAAAAATTGTAATAATAATTGTAGACAAAAATCTAAAAATAAATAATCCATAGATGTATCTATGATTATTATTTCTGTACTGATTAATTGTTATATGCTATGTATTCTGATTGTATATGTATTATTGTATTTCTGACCGTTATCGTACACTCGTCGCATTGGAGCGATCTGTAATGACGAGTGTATATTGATTGTAACAATAAAATAAAATAAAATATATGTGTCGTATCCGAATCGGTAAACGGACTATTTCGCTCATTGTGATCGCACACACGACAATCGTTGCCACGAAAATCGCGAATATCTGGCACTCGAGTACTTGTTAGTATGATAGTTCGCGTGGGTAGTTCTCGATGGAGGGAATTTCCAGGTGCCAGATGTTCCATGATTGAGATTTTAGTGACATGTGCGAGATCGCTTTATGCGGAGTAATCACCGAACCATAGAAACAGCAGCTACCGACACGATATATTCATATTATACACCGATATATAACCGAAGCGTATCAAACAGACCGGTTTCTTTTGGCCATTATTTTGGTGAGTGCCCCCGTACTAATGAAAGTGTTGAATATGTTTTAAAACGTCAGATTGTGACAATATTGACTCACGACACAACGTAAGCAATGTTGCACTGTATCGACGCGCTCTGTAATGTATGTATTTATATGTAAGCCGATTTTGCCTTGCACTCGTTCAAAATAAGTATAAACGTGTCAAAAACGGGCGGTGCTGTATATTATGAATGGTAGAAGTATTTTCTATGCAGTGCTGTGCCAAGCAATTGATGTGCAATGCTGTATAATATAAAGGGACCTATTAGCGTAACGGATATCAAACCACTGCTCAATGAGACCTAAGCATGAGAAAAAAACAAAGATTGAAACACTCAGATCTGCAAACATACATATGTATGTATGTACGTATATTGGGTATTGGTGGGTCGATCTTACTTTAGGGCTGCCATAATTGTCAAGATGCCGACCCGGACGTTTGAAAATTTAATGATAGAAGGTAGAATTGAAAAACAATTAATAAAATTTCAACTACAATCAATAAATTTGCAGCTTTATTTCAATATTCTTAGTCCGCGAGTTATTTTGACTAAACTATGGGAGCATTTTTTTGTTTTGATTTTCTTTAGTTGTTTTTGTCTGATCACTTATGATTAAATGATAGATAGAATACCGGAACACCTGACTGAAGGACCGGGAACATAGATCTTATATGTATGTATATGTATATGTATATATTTATTTATTTATTTTAAACAGACCATTGTGGCATAACAGGAATTCCTAAAGCGCCACAATGGTCAAAAAATATAACACAAAAAAGAAAAAAAACAAAATAACAATTAAACTTAAACATAAATACATCCATACATACATAAAAAATAGCATTTATAATAACAGATAAAGTAAAAATATCAAATAAAATATAGCATAAGGAATGCCTTGCACCTACAGCCAGTTTCAATAAATATGTAAGAAACAACTACAAATACAAAACATCCCTGTAATCCCTGTACTGATATATGTACATATCAGTGGCGTGCGGTAAAATTCTCTCTCTTTTTGTCGCACAGCCTTACTTAATGTGCGCGAGTAAGATACAAGAAGAACAGGCCGTTCCTCTTGTATCCTGCTAGCGCACATTAAGTAAGGCTGTACGACAAAAAGAGAGAGAATTTCACCGCACGCCACTGGTACATATATGTACATATGTATGTGTGTATGTTTAATTGTAATTGGCCAGGAAGGTGCATTGGGTTTACCCTATAGGCCTTTCTGTTACAAATATATAAATAAAATAAAAATAAACCGGGACGTATGGCAACCCTATCTTAGTAATTCAATATTAAGTAAAAACAAATAAACACCAAATCGGTCGATTTTCAACGACTTCGATTCCACAACCCATTTGGAATAAAATTCATAGACATATAATAGGTATACATAGGTTAAGGTTAAGTTCAATATGAAAATCAATAATTAAAAAGACATCAAGTCACTTATCGTCAAATACTAAAACAACTTAAGTGAAACACTGAAGTTGTGGATACAATGTAATAACCTGCTTATGAAACTGCAAAAGTCCATTTCGGCAGTGGCTGAAAGGCTGGGGTTTTAGGGACAGGTCCATAACGAAGACGCACGGTCTACCAGGGCAGTCGGTTCTCATTATCAAGACTCGGGATCAAGTTTTCAGCAGCTGTGTATAGGAAAGCCGAGCGAAACGAACGACCGCAAATACTAGTTCAAAAGCTCGCTTGAACGTCTCGTCACGTACCTACGTACATACCTACATACATATATATGTACACATGAATGGAACCTCCGCAATGACGCAAAGTCGATCCAGCCTCCCCAAAGCTGTATGTATATGGTGTGGGATCAAATAATTCGAGACGTTTTGACCATTTGCTAAATTAGTATGCGCACTTCGAATTATTGAGATGGCTCGGAAAGTTTGGAGAGATACTTTACGGAAGGCTTTCATTGTACAAATTAAAGGCCATATCATTTTGACCTTTTCTCTTTTTTAATTAATTTATTTTATGTAAATTTTTACTATACACATACATAATCCTTTTATATACTTAAATACCTAGAATTTCAATTTTATGTAAACTTTCAACTATATGGGATTTTAAAACAGTGACAAACACGTTCTTCGAGCTAACACGATACGAGTGCACTTAGACCGAGTACGCTAATTTGGTCACTCGGGCGTTACTCGGATGTAACGTCCTAGTGTCGAAATTAGAGGACTCAATCTGAGAGCACTCGTATCGTGTCAACCCGGTATAAAACGTCACTTTTTCCAATTATGCATATACTTACATACATATGTACATATACGCAGGGCTCATAAGAGGGGGGAGGGGGGACAAATTCCTCAGGAATGTTTTATTTGAAATGCCCCGATTCGGGAAAAATATATTACAAAATAAAAACGAATCTACATTCACTAAAGTACCCCACATTGTAACTAAAGTAACTTTAGAAAGGCCTTTTTTAATCCAAAATAAGGAATTTCTTTAAAATTTGTCGGTAAGTAGTGTTTATTTTGTCATTTAAATAATATATTTAATAATAATATTATACATTAATAATATTAAAAAAATGTTTTTAACTACGGCGCATGCTTTTCTTTCGTAATTATTTAGCACCTCAATAAAGAGGAATATTTCATTTTCAAAATTCCAAAATAAGTCTCCTCCAACAAATAAGTTGTAGAACTTTTGTTTTCCAAGGGCCGCATTCATTCTCGACAACCCTGAATATACATTTGTATGTATGTATGTGGGATTTGGTTGTCAGGAGACATAGACGGTAGGATAAAATGAGAGTCGTTGGGTGGTATACAACATTATTTATTACTCGAAGAGCCACAACGAACTTAACTGTTTCGACACATGTTACCAACCTCATAATTCACTCTACTCATGCATTCCAACCTTATCATGCATACATGCATTATTCTAGTTTAAAAAACTAAATCCTGCATGTATGTATGTATGTATTTATTACAATTTTGCCACAGTGATATGACAGATGTTCTCCATAACATCGCTATGTGTACTATATTTTATTACACGCAACATTTATCAAGAGTGTTATACATATAATACAATCAACGAATGCAAAACACATATTACAATAGTTGGGAGGTATGCCAGTTTTGTAAAAAACCATGTCAACAATTCAATCAAATTTATATATACATTTTATTTTTAGAAACCATCTCAGGTTGTTCCAAAACGAGACCTATGACCAAACTTGTACATAAATACTAAGCAGATTCTACAATGTAAGTGTATTTACTATTTAACAATCAACAAAATCGGATTTGCGAGATTCATCACAATAATTAAGTTAGATAGAATGGAATACTCAAACAGGAGACGTATAGAAATCGAATATTTATAATATATACAACTCCGGCCGGAATATGAACCCTCTATCTCTATACCGATAAATAGTGGCTTAACCAGTGTGTTACGCTGTGGCTCAATATGATGTTGACGGTAGATTATTCTACCTACATATACCTATATAATCATTAAAATCTTGCCAGCAGTTTTAGAAACATTCAAAATCATTCATAAAATCAGAAATAAAAATGTCTATCATATCCCATCGGTGGACATCCATCATTCGAAAGAACCTGATTTCCAAACATAGATAAAATATTTAAAAAATCTGATTAAGCACGCATGTCGATTAATCTCAAAGCTGTCTAGATACGAACGCACTTTACTCGATTCTAAATGTCACTTGTACAAGCTAAAGCAATGACGGAAGCTCTTCATTTCTGTTATTGCTTTACACGAAAAAATAACATGTATACGATTGTCGACATGCGATGCTTCACTTAGAAAATAAATATCCTATTCTTATACGTAAAATCGTAACGATCGTCCGCGAAAATACTATTTAATAAAGTGAAATGATTACAATTACAGTGAGTGTCGTGTCATACGTGACGTCGGACATTTATTCACCGGCGTGTTGATTTAATATAATAGCTTGTAATTGCTTATAACGTGTAATGTATTAATTAATGTTGTATAAGCAAACGTTTTGTTAGACAAATCTAAATGAAATATGCTTAAAAAGGTTTTTTGTAACATCATTTTTCGTGTTGGTCTCTTTGGACGTGTATAACAATGTCAACACGCAGAAAGTTTCGTACAGCCTTAACCATATAAAAATGGTGATAAATATGTATGCTTCATACATATGAAAAAATATTGTATCTATTAAGATGATCCATTTATGTATGAAGTGGACTGTTTTATACACATATATACAATTTAAGCCAGAGCGGAAAATACGAATTTTATGAATAAAAAAAATTCATTGATTTTAAACAATATCCTGTGCCTTCAACCGATCGATTTATCTCGATAAAAAATCTCACCTATCGAAGTCTATTTGAATCGATTATGATAAATTTTGACTGATTAACGAGAATTTAAAAACGCCGTTTCGCTGAAAGTCCCATGGATGTTTATATGGTGGAAGCTTCATTTTCAAAAAATCGTCATTTTTTAATGTTCCCGAGATTATTTTGAATAAAAAAGTTATTCAGAACATTCTTGAGTATAACTATATTCACCTTTAATTTGGGTAGTGGATATAGTGGATAGAATGACGACATTGAAATGGCAACGGCTAGAAAGGTGGAACAAAGTGCTAGAATAGTACCCGAGAGAATGCAAAAGGGTAAAAGGAAGACCGCGGGGAAGATGGGTGGTCGAAATTAGGAAAATGTATGGGATGAGATGGATGAGAGTTACGCAAAACCGATATAAGTGGAAGCGTGTTGGAGAGGCCTTTATTCAGCAGTGGATTGTGAATGGCTGTAGATGATTATGATGAATCCGGACACAAAATTTCTGAAAAAATTAAGAATTTTAAGAAATTTCCCTTTTTAAAATCTATTATTGCGTCATCTCATCAAAAAAATCCAACTTGATTTGATAGTGTGTAATGATATAGCTCAACGACGACGGAAATTTGAGAAAATAATCGAAAAAATCATCATGAACGCCTACTACGACAGCTAAGAAAGTATGTATAGGTCTAACATAAACTTTCACTATACACCCATTTTGATTTTACACTACATATATGGTCAAACATTGTACATATGTATTGTAAGTATTAAACAAATTCTTCAAATGTATCTAGGAAAACATCAAATTTGCGAGAAACTGAGAGGAAGGATTTTATTGGAGCCGTCACAACAATTAAGTTAGATAAAAATCGTAAACTGTAACAGGAGATCTGGTATAATTAAAAATCCAGATCTCGTACCGGCCGGGATTTGAACCCACGACCCCTCTGACAAACAATGTCGTTAACCAGTAAACTATACTGTGGCTCGTACATTGTACGTACATACGAAAGTATGATGCATTGAAATTTAGTATGAAAAACCTAGGTATTATATAAAGACATTACCCGTTCTAGAATTTATGGCTTTAGAACAATACAATTTTTATAACATCTTAAACAATCGCCATTGTTTGGAAAAATTCACAAAAGTAATTGATATCATCCGAAGACACACGTAAAGAGGACATTTTTCGTCGCCGTCGAAAAACAAACAGCAGTCGATGAGAGAAAGTGCGTCATCGGCGAGGACGGGAGGAAAATGGGGGGATGCAAGAAGAGTGAGGAACGAAGAGTTTCAAAATTGAATCAGTTTCCGAAGACGTCGGCCGTATTATACGAGAAACTTTATATTCGCGCAATAAATATACGTTATATTCGTTAGAGACGGGAGAAAAATCCAAGAGCGCTGACGTCACGGGGTGGATGGGCGGGTAGGTGAGAAGGGTTGGGCGCGTGAGGGGCGAGATCATCCAAACGTGGTGTGGGACAGCGCGGGGTGGAGATTTATCTCTGTCTCGCACAGCTTTCTTTGTCGACATTACATTATCATGTGTACCGTTATCGCCTTAATGGGCGATCCGTCGCCCTTTCGACGAGAGGGCCAATTATTTGGTCGGCCGCAAAGAGATCAGCCCCGTCCGAAGGGTGCAAATAAATATAAATGAAGTCGTCCGACCGAAACATTGCCAATAATCGAATTCAGTCCGTCGAAACACCGACTGAATCAACGTTTCACAAACTTTATGTTAGAAAAGACGCCCTTCTGTTTACGAATAAAATATCCACCCAATCCCTACATACATACATACATACTTTGTAAATATTTTTATAGGCTAAAGAAAATGTATGGAATATGGTTGGGCAAAATGGCGAAATTTTGATGATAAGACACTCTTCCTTAAATAAAGTTTTTCGGTTTATACGGAATGGATGACGCAAAACGATAGAAAGTGACAAAAAGTCATCGAGCTACCGATGCTATGTACTATATACTCCATGTCAGCTCATTGCTTTGACATTGCCATCTCGCATCTGCAGCATCATTCTGCGGGTAATCGATCTCGATGACGGTTCTTAATTCCGTGTCTGGTTGCGTTTTAATATTCTTTGAATGTCAAATTTAATTCTTTCATGTATTCGATACCTGTGTTAAATAGAGGTCGTTCTATTTACGAAGTCCCGTTCACCAATCTTCGGAAAAATCAACGGTCAGTACACCATATAGTGTGAGTAAGCCCTCGTAAAATAAACGACCTCTGTACAATATGCAAAAGTTTTTGAAGTCGTATATTTTAAATAACCAAATACATATATAAATGTCTAAGCCATCCGTCCGTGACGGGTTCGACATGAATACTTTTAAATAAATAAGTAAGAGTGGCAACACCGACCAACCAGGTCGTAATAAATGCGATCAGACAATTGTTTCAATTATAATTATTAATTACTAGTTGTTTTACCCGGCTTCGCTCAGTATTTGTAACATTAACAGCTTAAACATGGCGAATCTAACAGTAAATATTAATTTGCTTTTTTATTAAATTTATTTGAATCGCAAAAAATATAAGATTCAACCAATTGAATTGTGGTCATAGAAACTTTTTTTTGTTTCCGAAGTTCCCAACCAAAGATACTTACATATACATATACGTACTTACATACAAAGTCTCTTTCGAAATTATATATTAGATTACGAATGGACTTTCTGTATTTAAGTGACTAGGTTATCTTTTATAGGAAAACTAACCACATATTATCCAACCAAAGGAGGAGTGCGAAGTCCAGCAGTGTTTTGTGTACAGCTAACAAACTACAAGCACGAATTGTTTAAATTTATTTATTTATTTATTAATAGTTTTGGACCATTGTGGCATTACAGGAAGAACCTAATGCGCCACAATGGCCTACATTTAACAATGATATAAATACAAGTAAAAAACAGAAAAATTAGAAAGCAGAAAACATGGTAAAATAAAATAATAATAAAAAAGTAACAAAAGGAAAATAATAATACAATTAAAATAGTACATAAAAATGTACAAAGGAGAAAGAAAAAGTAAAATAAATCAAACAAAATATGAATAAAAAATAAAATCACAGCGAGGCCCAAATGGAAGAGAGTAGATTAAGATTCCACTCATACATCACATTCAAATTAAGAAAGTAATTATGAGCGCAGGTTACCAGATAAATATGTTAAAATAACATCCGATAATCTACGCTCCCCAAGGTGGAAAATAACACATTCAGGGACGGCAGCAACGATTTCATTGATAAGTCGAATAGCTCTAGGTATAGGAACCATTCGAAAAAGAACTGTGTGAGCAGAAAGTACAACCATTAAATTATGATATCTACCACGCACATAATTATTAGGTACATAAAGTCCCAATTGTTCCAGCAACAACGGGCATGACATATTACCACGCAGTAGCTGGAGAACGAAACGAATTAACGAGAAGTTTCTCCGAAGTTCGAGGGAATTATACCCAAGCATGCCCAAAAGGAACGGAGTAGGATAGAGATATGGGTAATACCCAAACTCTTTCTTAGATAGAAAACGAAGAAATGCTTTTTGCACTTTTTCGATCATCAGAGAGTAATTTGGTTCATGCGGATTCCACACAATCGCATTATACTCTAGCTTACTTCTCACAAGCGAGTTGAAAAGCAAGCGAGAAGACAAAGGGTTGGAGAATAATCTAGCATATCTCAAGACAAGTCCAAGTCGACGAAAGGAAACGTCAGCGACTGTCTTGATGTGTTTGTGAAAGGTGAATTGAGGATCAAAAGTGATACCCAAGTCGACCATAGATTCCACATGCTTCAAAAATACAGATCCAATGGAATATCCGTGACAATAGAGCGAATTCGAAATAGGTTCGAAATAGGTTTTTGAGCTCTTTTTCATATTATGCTGTACATTAAAATTATAATAATATTATACTATGATTACTAACAAAATTAAATTAAATTTGTAAAATAGAAAATTATCAGTAGATCAGTAGCTATAAAATAGATATAAGATGTATCGAGAACATAGTTTAGTAATAATAAAAAGCAATTAAAAATCAAAAAGCACGAATTGGCGTGCACCGAGGTCGTTAGTTCTTTATATATATATAATAGTACCCATTTTTAAGACAAAAAAAAATTAAATAGAATTTTTGATTTCGAATACTTCATAGATATCAATCTACGTAAGACTCCCACATATAGCACACCCCTTAAACCTAGTCTATAGAAATAGATGACGGTTAACGACACACTTGAAAAACACAAACACAGGTCTAGCAATAAAATCAATACGTATATACATTAAAATACCCAATTATATCAGCCTTTTCCACCCCCCGATACTGAAACTTTGAAACAAATAACAAAAACGTTCTTCATATATGTACATATGCACATACATACGTGTGTATGGAAACATCACGTTTTCCACATCAATCATATGTAACGTATCAAAAATTTTTATTACATTACACCAACACGTGTGAGATACAGATAGCGTGTGCAAATCGACCGATAAATTATCCCAAAGTTTTCTATCAAAAATTGCGCATCGTAATAACAAAATTCGATACCGTTAAAAAATATCGTGATTCGATTACGTAGCTTGTGCGTGGCGTCAAGTTAACAAGCGTTTGATAAACTATTCTCTACGGAGGACAAGTGGTACAAAATACAATAATTAATCGATTAATACGGAGAGTTTGACGTGTTTGCTTAGCGGTACGAGCTCAGCTCTAAAATCTACATTAATTAATTTATGAGAAAATTCAATGTTATACGAAGGGGAAAACGTTGACGTTGACGTGGTGTTATGTTAGGCCCGCAAATAGAAAACCATTGTTGACTTTTAGTTATTATAAAGGATTTTCCAAAATCTGCTCGTACGTATACATACATATGTATACTCAAACCTTTTTTGGACGAGGGCCAGTAATGAAATGTACGATTTTTCGAAGAGCCGCATAATTTTTACAAAGAAAAAATATTTTTATGTACTCTCCTCCCACTCTTTTGAATATTAAAACGAGATACACATACTTTTGTATTTGCATATGTTACAGTAAAATTATCACAGCAGTGAGATCATAATTACATTGACGTTTCAGTAAATTCATATCCAATTACACATTCACTGGGAATAGTTATATGTCCCTACCTACCTAGACCCCTAGTGATATTATAATTTTTGACAGTCGAATGATAGTGAAATTTCAAATTAAGATTATTTTATAGAATGCTTTGTGATTCAACAATTAATTGATATTACGTGCCGTGAAAATAAATTTTCTGATTACGACGACCCGAATGACGCTTTTATATTCACCCCAAACTGAATGAAACACACATGAAAATTTTATTTTCATTTAACATTTTGAGTTTACTTATATCAAAATTTTCTAAAATCTAGTTTTAATAATCAATAAAGCTTAAGTCATATAAACATTCCCCTTTGTTAATATTATATTTTTCAATTTATTAAATTATGCAATAACACTGTTCGACAAATGACGATTTTTTTTTGGTTCAGAGACGAGATATGACTTTTCTTATAGATATGTATATGCCAGTGAACACTAATTGATAACTGGCTTACCTCGATAAAATAAACGAATTTTTGTTATTAAACCACAAGAATAGTCGAAACATGATTTTTCTAAGTGGGATTTTATTTAATTCTCATATAAAGATAATTTAATATATTATCCCTATTAATTAAATTCAGATTCGTTTAAATACGAGTAAATACTAGTACGAGTTTTTGCTCGCAATTTTACCGATTTAAAGTTCAGCACACTTCCAATTAACCCCTTTAAACCAAAACAAAAAATAGTGTGGTCAGAACACTATCCCAATAAACATGTTTCAATAGAAGAAACACAATATAAAATATTATTAACAGTGGGAAAAAATCCCAAGTGAATATACGTACTTTTGACTTTTGATTTAAACTAGACGACTACTTAAAAATATTTGAAAGTTGAAAAGTACTACAAATCGAAGATAAAATACCCGACTATAGATTCCAATATTTATTTTGAACAGTAAATTAGCAGATTTTGAGACATCAACCGAACAACACCAAGATATAGAAAAATCGCGCGATTTAAAAAAACACATATATCTCCGAATCTCGAGCCAATCAACATTTTTTATTACCAGATTCGTGTTAACTGGGCATAGATCTATAAGAAGAGTCACATCTCGTCTCTGAACCATTTTTCGTGTCGAACAGTGTAATTAATATAATTTCACTGAAACTAAGAAGTGAATTTGTAATTATATTGTTATGTATGTACATTCGTGCTCACAACCAGAGTCAGTGAAATTATAATTACAATTTATTTTTATTTTTTAATAAAATTTATATTATGGTGCCATTACAGATTGCTCCAAGGCGACACCTACATACATACATATGTACTATTTGTAAATTTAAATATTATTATGAATTTGAAGTTACATATATTCAACTAATAGTGACAAATAGAGGGTAGGTAGGTTTGGAGAAGAACCGTTTCAAAAATAAAATCAGATAAATTGGAAAACTCTGATGGGAAACGATCGACCCAGAGTCACATACTTTCTATTTATTTTATTTAAAATAGGGAAAGCCTCAAGTAAACCCAGTGCGCTTTTTTGATCATCGATAACTATTAATTTGATAAAATTTTATTTACACAGTATCATAGACACATTTATGGACAATTTTTAAAATACTAATATTTCAAGAAACATTTTACAGACTGGGTAGTATATTTAAATCATAATCAAGAAATTCAAATTTTCAAGCGATAGGTTGTCAATTTCAATTTATCAATTTCGGGTCTTGGCCCAGCAACACCACTAGGTGAGGACCCGAACCCTTGACCCCTCAGTTGTTAGCATTATCCACTAACCACTGAGCTATTTCGCTCGTAATACATACGTACATAAAATATAGTCGTGAGCCAGTTTAAACTTGAAATATTAACTAACGAGTATTCAGTATCGATATCTGATATTTAATGTGTGCGTGTATTTTAAAAATATTACACTGAAATTTCAAATTGGTAAATGAAATGCTATCGTTTAATATTGCAAATTTTTACAAAATTTTAGTTGGCAGGAAGTAGTAACTCCCTTTATTTGCTAAACCACTAAATTGCTTAATTTGAAACTATGTACAAAAACTAATAATTATTGTGAGTGTAAAATAACTTTTTATCCGAAAAAGATTTGCTACGTGAGTTTCATTTTTTAATTAAATAGATTTCTCCATATTTTTAACACCGAATGTATTAATCTAGTACTAAATTATATTTCCGATATGATAATACAATACAATTTAAAAAACGTTTGAGATAACGCGTCAATTGCTGCCTGTACACAAATTCTACTAAATTTTAAAGGTCACATTTAAGATTCAAAGGAAAACCTAATTAAAGAGCTTTAGCAGTTTCAATATGTACATACACAGAAATTGTTTGTCTCGATTTACAAAGCCCACGCAAGTCTTCAGTCGTTGAATAAACGGAATATACATACGTATGTACATACATATGTAGATAGGCATATATAGGTACATAAATACACTACATCATTGTGAGACGGAAATTTATGTACAAGCCAATCCCTTCAATATGAGACATAATTTACATCACATATGTATATATGTATACATATAGAATCCCAAATCCGAAAATCAAACTTATCTGAAAAATTTATTACGAAACAAATTGACAAAACAAAACCCGTCCTCTAAATTACACAACCGTTAAGAGGGCCATTCGAATGTCCCAAATTAATTTTTAGGGCTGAACATAAATACCCGTCGCTTTTGTTCGATAAATTTCCAGAAGAGTGAATCTTCCGAAGTGGGTGAGATGGCACCCGCTCCGTAAAAAGGGGGTGAGTCGGGGGTGGCTTGCCGCGACTGCGGAAGGGAGCGTTTGTGAATTAGCTCGGAAACTGCAATTAATCACAGTATCCAAGCGAACTAATACACCTTTAGGTGGCGAGGTGATAAATATTGCCCGATGACCCTGTGCCAAAGCATTCCTGTGTCAAACTTTTTGACGTGCCGCTAAATGATTACCCGAAACTGTCATGGGGTTAGCGAAACTATATCTATATGTCATTGGATTTAATTTTCACAAATTCACCACCAATATTTGAACAATCACGACTATAATCATAATAATTTTCATATAAACATATGTTTTAAATATTATATGTATATGTAATAATTAATATAATAGTGTGAACAATAACAATGTTCGGTGATCATATATAATTTTCACATTATAAGTAGGTTTCCCCTACATACAATATTATGTAATATGATATATTACAAAGGTTAATATATCTAACAATAATTAGGTAGTTAAATACCTTTTTCGCCCTTCAGCATAATATGTAACTACATATGTTACATATTATAAAGCTGATATATGTATGTACATACATATATAGATCAATCATTATATAATACTAGTGTTGTACACGATGAAATATCATCGCATAGGTGTTGGCATATTAAGTTATTAAATAAAAAAAATAAAAGACATTTTTTCAAATACCTTTTAAATATATTTAATTTAATATTTATAATTATTTTTTTAATATGAAAAAAAAATGCCAAAAACTACCTACCTACCTAGCATATAAACAATATAAAACACCAATAGAAAAAATTATTAATTAAGAAAATTTTCAATAGATGGCGCTAAATGCTCAGAGACTAATAAGCCTAGAGGAAACATTTTGTTGGCAGTGTGTTAGCTTTGACGTACATACATATGTACATATGTCGAATCGAAACGACTATTAGGGCGAAATCACATATCAGTGCATGTGGCACGTGGGCTTTTTTTAGATAGTTTTAAACATATAGAAAAAATGTGGCATGCATGGCACGCGTCGTTTCAAAACGACACTTTCGACCTATGTTTTACAGAAACCATCGCGGACATACACACAATAGCTCCTGTAAGTTTCATCGCAATCGGTTGAACGGTATAGGAATGTATACGTGACAGATAGACAAACAGACAAACATTGATTTATATATATATATATATATATATATATATATATATATATATATATATATATATATATATATATATATATATACATATAATATATAGATAGATTACTGATTGTGAAATTATACGTATGTACATATGTATGTACGTACATAGTTTACACGTTCAATTGAATTCAATTAAGAGGCAAGTTCGAAATACAATTATGATATTCAATCTCGACGGTGACGTGATGAAGGATTTCAAATCAGTCGAGAGGAGGAAGGATGTAATTTGAAAGCAGTGGCGGTCGATTTCCTATATTTAGTCGAGGGTTGAAGACACTACTCCAGAATGGCTCCAGATTGGCCATACCCATGTCAGCAAGGGTCGAATATAGCAGGAAGTGTACGCTCAATTTTCAATTATACGCGATTTTTACTTCAGCGCGGGCTAATAAAATTACCCTGGGTACAAAAGATAAAAATTACCTCGTTGCCCAAATCTTATTGTTCTTTTCAAAGAAAATTTCAACAAGAGAAAAAGTTCACTGCAGTAATATTGCCTTTTGAACGTCATATACTTACTTAACTTATACAACTCGAGACTTTTTCCGTTATTTTTCTCCCACAGAAATTATTTCGTATTATATTTCATAACGACGATAGGGTGAAGGTCAATGTGGCTTTTGTCTTCGTTGTTTTATCCTCATATAATATTATAGAATATCAAAATGAAATACTAACGCATTACACAAACTGTTTCGATTTCGTTTAAATCACTCGCATACATTTAAAACCAAGATCAATTAAAATACAAATGTATTGTAAGAGACATTTGAATACTTCTCAACACTAAGAAAAAACTTATTTATGAGGAATTTAACGATCAAATTTTAATACGACAAAGTGGTAGCTCCGCTTGAAAGTATGAAAATTATTACGGAACGTTCGAGGCAAAACGTAACTACAGAAAGCTAAAAATTTATGGAAAATCCATAAATGTGAGTGTAGTTTCAGATAAAAATGCGTAGGTATAAGTTTTGATGATGCAATATACATACGTATGTACAATATGTATGTAGATAGTTCAAAAGTTATTGACTACACTTAAATCATAACGATAAATGCAATTGGACATTGGAAACACATGCGCCATTTTTTGATATCCGCAATCTTTTTTGCACGTTATACATAGAAACAAATTCATAAAATTTAATGATATTATTTCCATTACTGTCAACTGTAAGTGGTATCTTTTAAGCAGAACCACGTTTAATTATTTTCACATATTCCACAGGAGGCATCTCTGAAATTTAAGTGCCTACTAAATATTCGCATTGGGTCGAAAGGGCCACCATTAATCAACATAATTGGGAATGGTGATGGTATCCTACAACCAAAAAAAACTCGATTAGCAATTTGTTTTTTCCGTATTTTAGCCAAAGTCTTCTACTATTGGGTCTCTACATATACACACATACATACATATACCTCTAAATCCACACCAATTAAAATATTTTTAAATTATTGCCTCATCTTCCTAAGATCTAATCATTTAAGCCTAGACAGTCAAATACATAGACAATCAATTTTTAATAGATCAAAAACTATTCAAAACTGCAACTTGAACTAAAAAAAAGTTCTGTATATTTAGCAAAGACCTAACTAACAGTATACAACGGCACTCAAAACATTCTCATAATTAGACATCGGAGTCACGTTGGCGCAAAATCAACAACAAATATAGTTATGAAGGAGCCTAATTGGACTATTATGTATTTTATACATACACACACACCTACATAAGGCCTAACAGTTAAACCCAAAAGGACCTTATAAAAATCGATAAACAATTTATATAGCAATTTCACAGAGCATCACAAAGGCATCTATGAATAAATTTGACAAAGATTTTTGCAGCATTTTATAAATCAGCAAATTCAAGATGCTGAAAACTTGAATTTCGTGAGAAATGAGACAAGGTTGCCAATTTTTCGGAACCGTTTCAAATAAAATCAGATCAATTGGTAAACTCTGATAGGATACGATCGACCCGGAGTCACATATCCGAGGTATGACCTGCAGACCACTCAGTTGAAAGCGGTAAACAGTAATCACGCACACGACAATCGTTGCCACAAAAATCGCGAATACGGAATATCCAGCACTTGAGTTCTCGTAAGTATGATAGTTCGCGTGGGTAACTCTCGATCGATGCAATTTTCGGGTGTTCGATGTTCCGTGATCGAGATTTTAGTGGCATGTGCGAGATTACCTTGTGCGGGATAGTCACTGAACCGTTGAAAGCACAACACGCTAACCACTGATCTGTGCTGCTAGTTTTATAAAATAAACATGATTTTAAAAGAACAATTCGGGATTTAATACCATTAAAACAAATTGATTGCTCTAAAACTTAAGATATTAATACAATACGAAATTTAGGTATTTTAAATATTCAGCAACAACCTTGGTCATTGTTGAACACTAGTAAATTTCTATCGATAAGCAGTCCTGCAAAATCTAATGAAACCAAAATGAATTTCTGTTCCCTCTCCACTGCACAAGCCACCTTTTAACGCATCTCTCAACACTTTTAATCTTTTCTCATTATGTATTTCAAACATTTTTCCATAAATTTTACATGGCGCTCTTTCGTTTACATCATCATATACATAAGTATCATTGCCAGCAAAAAGCTTTCATTATTCCTCTTCTAGACATCCACTCATACTAACAACCTGACCTAAATATGAATATTCATCAACCACTTCTATGTACGTGAGATGGTTTACAATTACCTACTTCTAAACAAAAAATAAACTTTCCACATCTCACTGAACGGTAGCTACATACATATGTACATATGTACATACATACATACATATTATAGTTTTCAACTCGATGCACCCGCGTCATCATTACGCACACTCGCTCAACTTTCAGCTTGCGGAAGCGAGAGCTTTAAGTGAGCACTCGCGAGGCTTTTCAGTGCACTTTTTGTGCAACGTTGCACCATGTACAAACCTTGGCACAATGGTGAATCGTGGCCGAGTGCCGTAAAGTCGGTTCGACGACTTTACGCGGCTAAAAATAGTCTCGGGAGAAGAGCCTTCCAGCATCGAGAGTGCACTTACCACGAAAACCAGTATGCAACGTGCAGAAAAGTATGCATGACACACTGCAAGAAAATGCGACGACAACAACTAGCATCAGACATCGAACAATGGTCCAGACATCACGCTCTAAGTGGAACACAACGACATGACTGAAAATCGTACGAATGAACAATGAATAATTCAGTTGAATTTAATATCAATATATGTATAATAAAAAGCGTCCGACTGTCCTCTTAAAAATCGTTAAAGATTCAACCGATATTGACGTGATTTTATTCAGCATATTGTAAATTATGCTGCGAAGGTTTTAAACTATACATCAGGCGTCGGCAACATTCTATGGATGCGGGTCAAAATCAACCAATATGTGATTATTAAGAAGATGTTTCGGGTGGATATTTTCATTTTAAACATTATTTTAATAAATAATAATGTTGCGTAGAGATTGGATGATTGGTGCTCGTCAACCACTGATCACCTGATCTCGCGGTCGGGTCAAAAGGCCTCAGCGTATAAACGAGCCGTATACAACAACCAATAAGGTCTCGCGACCCATCGACCAATGATCTCTCTGTGTGGGGAGTACCCGATGGGTATACATATTCGGCGGTTTTTATCCGTGCTTCATTCTGAACTGACAGGCCGACGGGTCAAGAACAGTAAACTACCTCTACCACGACTGCTGCGTCTCTCACATCGACATTGGAAACCCCTCAACACTTGTGAAGTCTTAACCCGTTAACTCAAGTGGATAGACTTTCAATGCGACCTGATTTTTATGTTTTTATTCACAGTACTGCTTTTCATGAAAACATCACATGCATAGTAATTTCTGTCGGAAAGTCACCTTTTTTTAACATATTCTTAGGGTTATCGTAATATGAAAATATTTTCTATCGTTCGTAATACTAAGTAATATTAACGCATTGTTAAACCCTAAAGCATTCTGTGAAAAAATCTGAACTGTCTAAACTTAACTGTCAATGTAATATGTATATGATAAATATCAAGCACCGGTGAAACTGTATTTTCGTTTGTGGAAATATAATTTATGTGTATTTGCTAGTTAATTTCTGTTCAAATATGAATTATCTAAAAGGCCCGATAAAATATATTACAACTGGTAATACACCTTGACGGTAACATATGCATACATATTTATATATGTATATCACTACGGTACGACTTCAATAATGTGAGCAATGAAGATGGACTTGGTATTCGACTGCAGACAAATATCTAACAATATAAATTAGCTTTTTCTGGGCAAATAGCAACTTATCTGCCAAAAAATACCCCTTTTGTTCACAACATAATACGAGAGATTCTAGTTGTGATGGTTGCTACAGATATTTCAAGAACTCGAAATAATATTAAATAATGGCTGAACTTAAAAAAACTTAATACTATCAACCAAAATTATTTTCATAACAATAAAATAAATAAAAAACTACTAAATCGCAATACCATCTTGGCAATGAGCATTATGATTAATTACAAAATCGAATTTGACAAAAAAAAATTTATCCGAAACCGAAATTGAAAGATTTGTCTTTCGATATGACTACGAGATACTCTTTCACACTAGTATGTTAAGACAAAGATTTTTAATTCTTTGAAAAGTGTAATATTTAAAAATACATATATCAAAACGATAAAGAGAAAGTAATGGGTGTGATATTTTTCAACTAAATGTCATCGTTAGGAAATAAATTTTGTATTATATTGGTAAAATGATTTGCACCAAATCCGGACAGTGCCGTCTGTGACCATTATTTATATGTATGTATTAATAATACATCGGCGACAGAATGAGATGGCTGCAAAATATCACACCTGTAAATATGTTGAATTTCAATGCGAATTCTGACACTTAAAATAATCATGTTGTCGAAACGCGCCGCAGTTGCGTAGCCAAACAAAACGTACAGATAAATAATACATGAGAAAGCCCACGATGAGGGGAAGAGATCTAAATAATGTGCAAAGCCTATTTCTAGGTAACGCCCTGTCCAAATTTAGAAACGTTATTCCGACAGCCCACTCTAGGGAGAGAGTATTTCCGAGATGCTTGGGAAAAACCTTTTCTTCGAATTCAACGTTGATTTAATTTCGTAAACCTATGTACATACATATATACATACATATATACATAAATGTACATTTATTATACATATGTATATATAATATATGTACATTTAAACGCTGTACTTTTAATTTTCACATTTCGCATTTCGTATATATGTATACATATGTATGTATGTGCATAGGTCTACATACAAACATATGTATGTATGTACGTTTCAGTTGTTTGAGTTAAACATTAAACGATAAAAATAAAAATTTTCATGTTGAATAATTGTTAGATTATTCAACATAATAATATTCAATTTATATTATTGTAAGATTAAACAGTTCGTTAAAAATAAATCGGCTATTATGCATATGCGAATAAAGACATACATACATATTATATACGGGTCTACGTGACGAGACAGAATTTGAAATTACAGAAAACGCAAATATCGGAAGGCAAAGATCGAAAATCGAAAGATCTTAAGTCGAAAGATCAAAAAAAAAAGGGAGCATGGTAAACGGTACATACTCACTTAATTTGCGCGAGCAGGATACAACAGGAACAAGAGGAACAGGCTTTTCCTCCCGTATTAATGTGCGCGCGCAGAGCGCGTTGAATTCGAAAAATATTAAAAAAACCGAAAAATATGAAAAAAATGAAAAAAAAAAATTGTTCCCCATACTGGTTGATGGTTGATCGTCCGTCACATACAAATATACAAATATATATATTTAGCGACAGTCCGTTTTTATATATAGTATAAATCAAATAAAATATAATAATTCCAAAGCAAACAATTTGAAGAAAATTACATATATTTTTTTTGTTTTGTATGAATTACATACAAATTGGGTAAGTATTCGTCATTTGCCATATTTATACAATTATTTTGTTATTCATGCACTACAATGAACGTAATCAAATATCTATCTGTTTAAATTGAATATATACAAATATACAAATATATATATTTAGCGACAGTCCGTTTTTATATATAGTATAAATCAAATGAAATATAATAATTCCAAAGCAAACAATTTGAAGAAAATTACATATAATTTTTTTGTTTTGTATGAATTACATACAAATTGGGTAAGTATTCGTCATTTGCCATATTTATACAATTATTTTGTTATTCATGCACTACAATGAACGTAATCAAATATCTATCTGAGTAAATTGAATATAAAATTATCATAAATAAATATTTTATCTTACGCAATTGTATATTATGTATCTTTCAACCTATGCATACATACATACATACGTATATTCATTATTGCATAAATAAAAAATGGCTTACCTACTTATCTGAATATTGCCTTTTACATATTACATATTAAGATTATAAATCTAATCAACCTTTCAATAGCATCCCTAGTTATTGATATGAAATTGTAACATATCATATAATCTGAAAGAATAAGAAAAAAGTAATAAAAACGATTTTCCCGAATCTTCCCAACCCATATACAGCCGTGGACAAATATATTAGACCACTTGTAAAAAATGATTTTAACCGAAAATACACGAATATTTGAAACAGCCTCTACTTGCATTGAATCTTACAAGGAATTCCTCTATTGTTTAACCATAATTTCTCTTTATTGAAATTATTATTATTTAATAATAATAATTTATTATTTCAAATACCCAATATTTTCAGTCAAAAGCATTCTTTACAAGTGGTCTGATACATTTTTCCCCGGTTGTAAATACACATATTATACATACACACAGTACAATTTTTCCGACTAAATTCACATGAGCTTTGAGTAATAAGTTACAACATATTGAAAAATCTTCTTCACACAATAAGCAATACGACTTATAAGAAATGTCATTCGGCAAATAAATACAAATGTTAGCACTTGATGACTCCGTGTGGCCCAAATACGCGACACAAATTCAGTCATCCGTTTTATTTACATAAATATAACAAAAACGTGAATCAATATTTGTTTCCTTTTTTTATTATTTGAAAACTTATTTATTCATCAACTGTTTATTTTACCGGCATTAAGGTGGTCAGAAAATCAACAACACCAACAACTTGCAACGTCGTCAGTAATCTAATCTTCAATCAAGGCGTGTGTATAATATATAACGTCGTTCACATTATATTACATTTCAACGCTAACGAATCACTACCATAAAAGTATAAACTAGTAGAATTTATTCACAAACCAAATGAACGATGTAAAAATTCTGAAAAACTATTATTATGTAGGTAAACAGATAACCTCCATTAAATCGATCCCAACTATAATATTATATAATGCACTCCATAAATCAATCAATCAAACGATTTATCTACTGTAAACCATTATAATTGATTGTCTTTTAAATGACCAACGACAATAATAATACATATACTCCAATATTATTATACTTATGGCATTTCACTTGAAAATGTCTGGTTCGATTAGTTTGTCCTCCTTCCCAAAGCGACGCCAAGTGGACATATCCGTCAGTGAATGCATTATCATACATTAGAAACACAACGCCATATTCTCGCCTAGACAATGCACTTTAGAACCACTATTTTTTCAAAGAGTTGCCCACATATAAATATCAAACGAAAAAAATGCATCTCATCAGACCATTTTTATAAACGAACGCTCCAATAGAACGCGTCGATTCGTCTAAATTTAAGCGATAACCTTTTGTGCATCAATTTGTTTCATTTTTATCTAAAAATAAATTTTAATTCAGAGCTATTTTTCAATGCGTACGATGCAAATTGAATTCAAATTCAATTTTGTGCTTCGCATATTTGTACGTACATATACGGTGCATTCAACTCGTTGTCGAGATAAATACGTGCTAACGCCAATCATTTATTAAAACTGTCATCGAACAAAACAAACAATACCTCTTGCAAATTGATATTACATTTTACTCAAACAACGTGACAAAGCATTAATCTAGCAAAGTAATAGATATGAATGAAAATAAAATGCGTTGAAAAAAATAGTGCAGAAGTTAATTGGATTTATCAACATCAATTTTCCGATAGATGTGATCCTACTCGCAAATAAAATAAGCGAGAAAATAAGATCACATCTCTTGTAAACATGTCAGTGTAACAAGAGATCTGATCTGATGTATAACATTCCTATGCAATACCACCCACTAGTTCAGCGAAATGCAGTTTATCTAAACTCGATTGGTCGACACTTTCCTAATCACTAACAAAAACTGACATAATTAAACTTTTCGGAAACTTCAAAGCAATGAATTTACTATTAAAATCCAAAAATAGTATTTCGAGTTTATATCAAGTCTACGGTAATAATTCAAACTATTTCATATAAATAATTAAAAATCATGAAGCTATAAAACGCCAATGAAATTCCGTTTAAATCAAAAGTAACGTATTATATGTAATTACATTACAAACGATGTGTTTTGATACGTCATATGTAGCTATAGGTACAATGTAAGCCATTCTCCAATAAATATTGTAGCAGTGTATTATTTATTTATTTTTATTTGCGTCATTGAGGTAACATGATATTAGCAATTTTGTGTTGCGACTGAAATTTCTGCTTACAGTGCATATTTCAGTAATATCATATAATACATGCAATCGACAGTTCTCTATAATTTTCCCATATGGAAATTGCCAACTCATTACTTTGCCAAGACTTCTATTTCTGAAGATATTGCCTTTTGTATTATATCATGCATGCCGATATTATTAGAAGTGAAAATCATAATTGCATATTTATGTAATCAAAATTACATATACACATGGTTGTTATTACTTGAAAGTGGAAGTACTTACTTACTATGAAGTAAAACACTTTTGCAATCAAAACTAAACCAACAAGGAAGCCCTTCAAGTTTACATACATATATACATACATGCGCTGATAGCCCATATAACATTCTTAGAACAAATCTGCAACCTTCTTATTCCGATAAATACCTATACTATTTATAGGTCTTTCATTGGTTATTGCACCATTTGAGATATGAATGAATGACATTGCCATAAAACTAGATGAAATTCAACCCATTCATACATACTATATGTACATATAAACATACAAACATACATATATACATAAATAGTAAGGTCACCATTTTCATTTTTTGACTTACGAATTTCTAGATAATGTCTTCTCGCATCCTTGTCTATACCTAGTTATAAAACCCTGAACGACACCTATGGTATTATTATGTAATGTATAAATTATATTTTTGAAATTATACCTAAATAGTGGTTACATAGTGGGTAAAATAGTTGTGCAAATTTGAAATCAGATAAATGGGCAAACTATGATAGGAAAAGATTGACTTGAAGTAACAAATATCCAAGTCTGACTAGCAGCACTGCATAAATACTTCGGAATAAATTATTTTCAATCGAGGTTAGCCCGGGGCTTGAACCTGGGAGCCTCTCGGTGGTTAGCCTTAACGATACCACCTAGAGCTATGCTACTGGCTAAATTTTATCCTTCCCGCATCGACATTTCCTTCTTAATTGTTATTACTTAAAAACAGGCTAGCAGCTGTTGACTAGCGCCATACAAAATTGTATATAGGTATAAGCCACCATATTTAAATTCTAACAAAGATCCTACGATTACAAAGATATCTGTTTCTACCGAAAGCTTGTTTCTCCCAGTCCTTTCTAGGTCACCCCACAGGACTTTCGTCTACGAATACTGAAAATGAAATCCTCTTCGATAACCTTTCCTCGGGCATTCTGAGTACCTAACCCGGCCAGATTAATTTAAGATAATCACCTCTTCAATTTAAAGTTCATCTCTGACCCATTTTTAAACTGTGCAAAGCGAGCCCTTCCGTGAAATAATCATATAAAATAATACGAGTCTAATTTCTACATATACATACATATATTATGTCTTGTATTATCAAAGGTTCATAGACATGTACTAATGTTTGAAACGAACCAGACCAAGGCTAAGTGTATGTTATATTTTATTATTATACAAAAATTATCTCGCGGAAGGATTGTCTTTGTGCGAGATTCAATGTCAAATAAAATTTTCGACATATGCATTCAAGGCGAAACGACACTCGGCACAGTCAACGAGAGATACACAGCCAACAATAATATACCAAATTTGCAAACGATCTGAATTCTATCTCGTCACTGAAGAGGGAAATATTGGAAAAGAACCAATATTCAAATCAACCACAATAATATGCGAATAACTTGTGCATTAACCCTGCCCCAGGCCTGGGCGAGGTCAACGCGTCGAATACTAAATTGAAGGTTGCTTCGTTCTTTTACCGATCAGATCTTGAATCTCGTAAACGCTGACGTACTAAAGTGGACTTATTTACGGGTCCACATAGCCAAAAAGTAATCTTTTCGACCGGACGATTTTCCGAAACAAGGTCGACCGTAGTACATAACTACACACATACATTTCCTACATACATACATATACGAACCATGTATATAAATGCTGTTTATGTACAATTCGACTAACTATCAATTAGTCGCAGTTTTAGCAAACACACTGGGCTTTAATATTGTGTTTAAGACGACACGTTCAATAAATTATTTATGATGGAAGTAATGGGACGCTTTGATCCATTAGACTGTGTTTAAGTACATAGATCTTTGTTTACCGCGTCCTAGGTTCGCAGACTTATAAATAATGCATTAGTTTTCAGGGGAAAAAAGTGAATTAATCAAGAGTGCTGAGAAAAGGTTAAAGGCTGAAGATTGAAGCTAGTGAAAGAAAAATAAATTGAGGAAGGAAACTTTGAGGAAAAAAATGGTTTTCAATACTGCGAATACATTATGTGCGGGTAAAAGTGCCAAATTTTCTTTGTAAATGAACGATACGAACATAAAAGAAGATGAAAGGGAAAAATCACATTGTTCGAAAGAGCTGTTTACGACGCGATAAGAACATTACACGCGAAAGCTCATATCTATGAATTTATTCGTTCTATAAATTGCCAAAAAAAAAATTTGTTTTTCTACGCGATCGCTTGATTTTTCCTAACAAAACCAAATCGCAAAATCTGATTTTTTTTTTTAAACCCACAACTTTTATGCATATATAATTTTGAGCCATGTACTTTATCATATCAAACATTTTACTATCCACTATGCCTCGAAGAAATATTATTCTCAAAAACTTGCTTTGTAAAGTACAAAATGAAACGTAGAAAAGCGCAATGATTTTGGTATGAATTTTATATGTAGCTTGATTTTGGTATGAATTTTATAAAGCTACAAGCTACATATATGTAGCTTGTCAGCAGTATAGCTCGGTGGTTGCGTTAATGCTAACCATCGAGAAGTTCCCGGATTCAAGCCCTGGGTTGACCTTGATTGAAAATAATTTATTCCGGAGTATTTCTGTGCTGCTGCCTGTCAGACTTCGATATTTTTGACTCCAAGCCGATCGTTTCCTATCAAAGTTTGTCAATTTTCCAATTTGAAACGGCTTCTTATCAAATTGCCAAAAGCCATCCTACCTACTATTTACCACCACTATTTGAATATGATTTCAAAAATTATAATCTATAAATGTATATATGTACATACAAGTTTAATACCATAGGTGTAGCTCGGTGGCAACCCTTATTGGCATCATTGTAAAAAATAAATTTATATAAAATTAAATAAATAAAAATGAAAAATCGATAAATCCTAAGGTAATATTATATCTCAATACTATCCTATTATTGTTAAACATAGAAATTCTTCAAGCGAAAATCCTATATTAACTATACATATATGTATGTATGTATGTAGGATCTGAACTCTGGACCTGTCGAAAGATAAATTCAACACAATAACCATTGTGCAAAACCGATTAAGTTCTGTCACATCATATTCCGAATTCTGAAGCTATACAAAATGTAGGTACATTTAATAATTTATAAGTACATACATACATATGTGGTATATATCCCATCGGTATGCTATAGAACGGATAACGAACCTATAGAACGCGTGTCCCGAGTGGCCCACAAAGCCCACAGAATATTTCAAATCAAGTCAAGACCAAATTTATGAAATATCATAAATATAATACAAACATACATATCCACAGTATACCGACAGCATCTTCAATTTCCGCTATTTCTTTTGACACTCCGACCTCTGCGGAGTCCAATCATTTTATGACACGCAAACTGAAAAACGTTCCCCGTCCTAATAACAGACACTAGCTATATGTATATTAATATACAACCAATCGATACTTTCAATTTATAATACCAAACGAAGCCTTGTCCTAAATATAATACGCGAAGAAAAGTACTTAAAAGCAACAGCGCATTGTGCATCTATCTATCTTCATTGACAGCATTTGCCCATTGTGCGTGCAGAAGCGTCCATTAAACGCGCGACGACATTAATTGGAATTAGAGATGAAAAGACCGCTAACGTCAAAATTTTAACTGGGAATTCGTGCAACAACAAACACAGATTTATATCGGTTGAATTTGGCAATTTCTAAAAGAATCAACACAAGTAAACAAGAGTTCATCGGGCATCTAGCCAGCCAGACGATAGCTGAAAGGTCAACAAAATCAATCCAATCCAAATATGTACATAATAGGTGTGTTTATATGTTTAAAAAAAATACTAATAAAAGACGTTAGTACGTATAACATAATATATGAGAGTTTTTCATCAATTTGAAATTTGACGTGCATTGTTCAATCAAGAAGATTGAGAACATACGTATGAATGTAGACAGCTAAAAATACAATTGAAATTTAGTCGTAAAAATTTGCATTTAAATGTCTCTCGCCTTTATTGATTAATTCGAAGGGCAATAGTATCTTAAAGGTTAAGAACTATCGTAATTTAAGATCTGTGTGACCTTTTTAAGAAACTATGTACTTACAAACAGCTAAGAGCCTCTTACGTCTATATACATATGAATGCAGCTGACAAAAATCACATATGTATTCAGAGAAAATAATACGTTCATCGAATGATAAAAAGTAGAGCGTGATTTCAGTGACAGTGATAGAAGTGATTTCAAAATGACGCATTAACAGTTACGTATTCCCATTCAATTTAATCCGGTTCATATACTAATGAAACAATCCAGTCAACCTTCCGAGATAAATGCACCGCATACGAAGGTTATTCGGTTAAGTTCTTACACGAGAAACGAAAACAAGACGTGAAAGACAGATTCCTGTATAGTGTTTTCCGTATTTAAGAAATTTTAAATTGTGAAAACGTTTTGCTCTGGATATAATTTGTCGTGTAGATTTTATTTCGCTTTGAAAAATTATTGTGTAATTTATAAAGGAAGTAATGGCACGTGATAAAAATGAAACGAAATATAAATGAAAGAAATTTTCCGACTTGGGTGGATACAATAAAAATACAAGTTTTTATTACCAAAAGGAATCGGAAAACTTCTTTCTACTGTAGTTATTTGCGGAAATACACAATCCCTACTATACTAAATCAAGTCACTTTATTTACCTCTTAATTGGGTACGGAACGAAGAAAATTGCACATAAGGAAATCGTTGGATCCGACAGAAAATTAAATTAATTGAACATGTACTTGCTTATGCTAATTTCATACATTTATTTATTTCTTTTTGTTTTTAACACGAACATATAATTTTACGCACAAAGTAATTAAAATCTATAATTTACTCGGTTATTAACTCAACATGCATAAACAACACAACCCACAAGAGCAATTTTGGATATGTGATAACTTAAGGGCGGCGGTAAAGTTTCCATTGCCCACAAAAAATGGTTCACTATTGTCCTACAAAGCAAGAGAGCAAAAAAAAAACGTAGACAATAGAAATTGGCAATAGTGAACCTTCTTCGGCAGTGAAAACTTGACCACCGCTCTTTAATGATAAATTATGGTAAGAACCAGGACTGTGGGATCGAAGTCGAAGTTAAAGTCCTTTTTACGGGCTTTATTATTATTTTCTTTCATTAATTAGTACCATACGCACCATTTTAGTACCATACGCACCACTTTGATCTAAAGCGTGCGAGCGAAATCGCGTATGAGGAAGAAAACCGATTTTAGTTAACGTTTTGTCACCTATATATGTACATATGTAGGGACTAGCTAGCGACTACCTATAAAATATATAAATATGTATGTACGTAGCTGACAAACTCTACGAGTCGTAAACATCGTGTTCCACGAATACCAAAAGGTTGTATGGATATCCACCATTGCGTTGCATCTATCGTTTTATTTTTTTGATTAGCTATTTTTTATAGAAGCTAGGAGCCACCAAACATCAATAAAATCGCCTCTTTTTTACACCCACGAAAAGAGTCCAGCGTGCTTATTTAACGGTCGATTTAAAAAAAAATACGCGCATAGTTGCACAGAAAATATCTTTCTCATATCGATGATGAAATTTTTTTAAAAATTGGTCCAGTTTCGGAGAAAAAAATAGGAGTATACGAAACCTCAATTTTGTCAATTTAAAATACGTTTTATCTGGTTGAAGCGCAACTGTCGCATTCACTCAATATATATATATATATATATATATATATATATATATATATATATATATATATATATATATATATATATATATATATATATATATATATATATATATATATATATATATATATATATATATATATATATATATATTGATATATATTGTCGCATTCACTCAATATATATATCGTAGAAAGGAACGGCAACAAAATTAAGGTTTCGGGTGTACAGCCCTCTTAAGGCGGGAGGATTACTTTCGCGTCAGTAAAATCGTAATTACGAATATTATTATTATGAGGTTTTTTCACGGTAATCTTCCCGGACATGCATACAACAAATCCTGAAAGTTCCATCGTCATCAGTTCAGTGGTTTAGGAGCCTATTGGAGACACACAGACAGACAGACATTCATTTTTATATATATATAGACTAGTGTTTTTACTCGGTTTCGCTCGGTATTTGTAATATAAATCACTTAAACATGGCCAATATAATATCAAACATTTTATTAAATTTATTTGAATAATTTTACTTTATTTAAATTTATTTGAATAATTTTACTTTATTTGAATATTCATTTGTTTTTATACGAACCAACAATATTTACAAACAAAGTCTCTTTCGAAATTATATATTAGATAATCTATAAATTTATATAGGTATCGCTCAGGGGTAAAACGCGTAATAACATTATAGGAAATTAAATTTTAATAATTACAACGAACGTCTAGGAAACAATATTTTTTTTGTACTGAATATTCGTTATTATGAATCTGAAATATGTATATAATTAAATATTTTTTCAAGACCGTGAAAATATTTACTGGAAAATTCGTCATTCCACTGTTTGATATAGCGGACTGTATTAAATTTTATGAGTTTTCTTTTATGCTATAAAAAAAAGAATAATGAAGTTGCGAATTCCAAAAAGTTTACTCATCAGGCTCAACCACGTCTCCATACATGTGTGTGTGATTAAATCCATATACATACATCCATATCAAATTAAATTTCAAACACTGCATGACCCATAAATGAAGTGTGTACTGCTGACCCAGTTTCACAAAAGGTTGCCAACAACTACCATAAGCCACATGTAACCAAATCTGAATGAAACATGTGTATTATGCCAATGGTGTTTACTCTCAAAACGATTCTCCAAACAGATACAAACGTGTATGGAAGACAATCTGCATTCAGATTCAGGTATCGAACAGAACTCAATATAGTCAACGTATGTACATATGTGTAACATACATACAATCATATACGGCTTGATTGGATGTATTTAATACATCGATATATAGTTTTATAGATAATATTGAATCGTTGTTTGAAATACGACGCATTCAGAATACGTAATTACTATGGAAAACAATGTCTAGGATTTGGTTGGAATAATAAAATAATTTCAAAATGTCACCCATTTGGATATTACCAATGCTGAATAACTTCAGATGTTGCCGAGCGAATGTAATTTTCCCAGGAATGGTTGTCTGAATTTGTGAAAATATGTATGTTTGTGTCAAGTAAATGGTGGTATTATAATGTCGAGAGGAAACAATTCTAGAATCGCAAGTTTTCATCGGATAATATCCTCAAGCAAATAAATTACAAGCGATTTCTATTCTCGCCCGACAAAGGCGAAATATTTCCTACAACAAAGTGAAACCGTATTTTAGGGAGTTTTGCCAATAAAATTTATAAACGTACGCAGAATTTCACCCTAAATGGGCTGCGATGTAATAAATAAAAATTATTCCTATAAATGTATGTATGTATGTATAGGAATAATACGCACGCACGTATAAAAAGAAGAATGTAACCATCCCAAAATTATATATTATATAATAGGTATAGTATATAATGATAATACAACATTATTACATATGAGAATGTGGGTCATCTAGGTTGACGTAGTACATATCGATGGCTTGGTGCACAGATATTGTATGTCCATATTTGAATTTGTATCGAATTTTATGTTTCTGGTGGCTGGAACAATTCAAGTTAAAATTGAAATGTATGTAAATGCTGGAATAATTCGGATAATAATTCAAATTACCTCGAAAGGAAAAACCTAAAATATTACAGCATCTACAAACTTAAAATTCGATACAAATTCAAAAATGGACATACAATATATGTGCACAAAGCCATCGATATGTACATCCATTTGTTATGTACATAGATATTCAATGTATTCATATATAATTTCAATACATTATTAAAATATTTAATTCAAACATGGGTTTTTCATTCCAAATTGACTCTTTTTCATTTTAAATTGACATTGAAAAGGGATCAATTTGAAATGAAAAAGGTTTAATTTAAAATGAATAAGAAGAGGCCTTGTAAAAAAGGAATGAAAAACCTGTATTAGCTTTTACATTCACATTCCTTTTTAATGAGCTACCGTAAAAATAAGTCAGTATAATGAAAGAGACTTCATTACACTGAATATTCTTATAATGAAGCTGAAAACTGCTGTTGAATAATTTTGTTCGAAATCGCGGAAATGATTCGTTATATTCAATATGTAAAATATGTATTGTATATAATAGCCAGCAGTTTGGCTTAATGGTAGCGTATATATTTAGCACCACTGAGGAGGAAGGTTCGTGTCCTCGTCAAACTGCTGGTTAGGTTTAGGGGTTTTGTGACTCCAAATCGATCGTTTCTCTATCAGAGTTTGCCAATTTTATCTGATCATTGTTGAAACGGTTCCTGAAAATTGGTATTAGATAATTTCCTGTTGTCACAAAATCTGTGTGTATAATTTGTAAAAATTATGCACAGTAATCTGAAATCTATAGATATCTCTATAGACATCTCTATAATTTCGTGTTTATTATATGTATAAAAATTGTAATAATAGTCTCTATGATTATTATTGCTGTACTGATTAATTGTTATATGCTATGTATTATTGTATTTCTGACCGTTATCGTACACTCCTCGCATTGGAGCGATCTGTAATGACGAGTGTATATTAATAAAATAAAATAAAATAAATAAAATAATAAAACAAAAAATCAGTTTGTATGAATTAAATAGAATGAAAATCAGTTCATTCGTTTTCTGTTTTTATTCAAAACAAAAATCGTTCATACAAAAGAATAATCAAACAAATGAAGGAAGAATAGTTTCAGCTGATTTTGACATGTATAGGTTTCCATGGCGAAAACTTGCACCCCTCAAGTTTGAAAATTCGCCGGGAAACTTTTTGCACGAAGCCATTTAGCAAAAAGTGTCGGAAATGATAGATCGCGAGTTTGATGGGCATTCTGAAATTCGGTCACGTACATAGTTGATGCAAGTGCAATGAGACACTCACCTGGGGAGGAGTGCAGGTGTGGATGGGAGGGCTCGAGAGGGCGCGGGGGCGCGGGGGATCCCGGCCGCCCCTCCAAACAATGAACTAGTACGGCGGACGTACAATTTTCAATATTTTGAAGTGGGCAGAGCGCGGCGCCTGCGAGCAGACCTCTCGGAAAAGCGACCCGCGGGGGACTGGCCGTGGCTGTGGCTGTCGACTGCCGGTTCTGCCGCCCGGGGACGGGGAGCCACTCGCTATTCGCCATTCGCCATTCTCCATTCGCCATTCGCCGCTCGCACCCGCCCTCGCCCCGCATCGATCTGTCCTCTCTCCCTGCCCCCCTTACCCTCTCATCCCGTCTCCCCCAACGCCTGCGCCCCCACGCCTCCTGAGCCCCCATTCCTTGGCCTCACTCGTCCTCGTCTGGCGCGCGCGCCGCACGCTCCATGGGTCGTGTCCAAATATGATGACCTGCTAATTCTAGGACAGGCTTTAATTATTCACATTGTGAATACACTGTTTATACATACCTCACAAAGGCGTATTCCATATCACGATTCACACTAATGATTCCGCGACTCTCATTTATTTATTTATTTATTTAATAGTTTTGGACCATTGTGGCATTACAGGAAGAACCTAATGCGCCACAATGGCCTACATTTGAAAAATATATAAAAACAAGTAATCTGTAAATAAAGGAAAAAAGCAAAAGCAGAAAACATGGTAAAATAAAATAATAAAAAAAAGTAACAAAAGGAAAATAATACATCATTCAGAGAGAAAAAAAAATAACAAAAGTGTAAAAATCAAAAATAAAATCCATAAATCCCATTCTTTGTTTACACTGAACAAAATTAAAATAGTATATAAAAATGTACAAAGGAGAAAGAAAAAGTAAAATAAAATAAAACAAAATATGAATAAAAAATAAAATCACAGCGAGGCCCAAATGGAAGAGAGTAGATTAAGATTCCACTCATTCATCACATTCAAATTAAGAAAGTAATGATGAGCGCAGGTTACCAGATAAATATGTTAAGATAATATCCGATAATCTACGCTCCCCAAGGTGGAAAATATCACATTCATGGACAGCAGCAACGATTTCATTGATAAGTCGAATAGCTCTAGGTATAGGAACCATTCGAAAAAGAACTGTGTGAGCAGAAGGTACAACCATTAAATTATGATATCTACCACGCACATAATTATTAGGTACATAAAGTCCCAATTGTTCCAGAAACAACGGGCATGACGTATTACCACGCAGTAGCTGGAGAACGAAACGAATTAACGAGAAGTTTCTCCGAAGTTCGAGGGAATTATACCCAAGCATGCTCAAAAGGAAAGGAGTAGGATAGAGATATGGGTAATACCCATACTCTTTCTTATAAAGAAAACGAAGAAATGCTTTTTGCACTTTTTCTATAATAAGAGAGTAGTTTGCTTCATGCGGATTCCACACAATTGCATTATACTCTAGCTTACTTCTAACAAGCGAGTTGAAAAGCAAGCGAGAAGACAAGGGGTTGGAGAATAATCTAGCATATCTCAAAACAAATCCAAGTCGACGAAAGGAAACGTCAGCGATTGTCTTGATGTGGTTGTGAAAGGTGAATTGAGGATCAAAAGTGATACCCAAGTCGACCATTGATTCCACGCGCTTCAACAATACGGATCCAATGGAATATCCGTGACAATAGAGCGAATTCGCACGTCCATAACTCATAATGGCACATTTACTAGTATTCAGTTCAAGTCCTAAACTGGAACTGAACTCTAAAACAGCGTTAATATCAGCTTGAAGGAGAGAGGCTTGCCTCTCATCCTTAACAGCAAAGAATAGTTAAACGTCGTCTGCAAACAAGAGACATGAAGCATTGCGTAGTACTTTAGGGAGGTTATTAATGACTATTGTAAATAGTAAAGGGTCTAAGGTGGACCCCTGAGTTACACCAGATCGCGTAAAAAATGAAGGAGATTCATAAATACCATATCTAACAAATTGCTTCCTATCACTAAGATAAGAAGCAAAGAGTTTAAGAAGACGTGGAGAAAAGCCCACTTCAGCTAATCTGATCATAAGAGCGTCATTGTTGGCAAGATCAAATGCTTTTCGAAAGTCAAAGTAGGCTACATCAACTTGTTGTCCACGGTCAACTTTAGACATGGTATAATATGAAAAGCAGGCAAGATTAGTGGTAGTGGAACGACATGGTGAAAAACCATGCTGCTCATCACACAACAATCTTTTGAACTGCAAAAGAATCAAACGGTGAAGGATATTTTAAAAAGGAATATATTTTGCACGCCGGAATTGGGCACTCAAAGGAGAATGGAACGCTGTATGCTCGGCATAACGAGAAAATACAGGAGTGGAATATACGGGTGATAAGTATGACAAGGGTAGTCAGGGCTGCTCTAAGGGTAGTTGCACCTCCCCCCCCCCTCCCAAATAGTAAAAAAAAATCAGTTGTTGTTCATCTCGCTTATCATCAGAATATATATATATATATATATATATATATATATATATATATATATATATATATATATATGTATGTATATTTTTATGGGGATATTTTGGTGCGCCTTCCATACGATTGATGACTCATATACGATCTATTCCTTCACCTTCACCTTGTTATTCAAAATCGAAGTTCTTTCGTAGTTATATTTATATTTTATCTTAAAGTAATAGCCATTCACCATATCCACTGCTGGATTAAGTCCTCTCCAACACGCTTCCACTCGTCTCTGTTTTGCGCAACTCTCATCCATCTCACCCCACACATTTTCCTAATTTCGCCTACCCATCTTCCCTGCAGTCTTCCTTTTACGCTTTTGCATTCTCTTGGGTACCATTCTCGCACTTATTTTTTCCACCTTTCGTCCATTCTTCTCTCCACGTGGCCCACCCGCCCATTTCCATTTGAATCTCTTCACTCTCTCACATATTCCGCTTCCTGTAATTCCTCGTTATGCCGACCATTCAGCGTTCCATACTTCTTTGAGTGCATTGGACTTTGTTTATCAACTTGGCGTTCAATGTCCAAGTTTAACATCCATATAAATATCTCGCAAAGTTTAATATTTTGCAGGATATTTCTCGAAATGAAGAAAAGTGAAATGACGCCAATTTGAAATATAACGGCTCATATGTACAGAATGAGGAAATTCAGAAATGGGCGGGCCACATGGCTAGAAGAATGGACGAAAAGCGGACAAAAGAAGTGCCAGAATAGTACCCAAGAAAATGCAAAAGGGTAAAAGGAAAGCGTGTTGGAGATGCCTTCATCCAGCAGTGGATGGTGAATGGCTTAAGATGATGAAATCTTTTAGTATTTACTTGCCATTTTTTTTCATTAATGTTTAAAAAGAATTGTCTATCACTTTTATCTTCTCTAATGTGAATAGTGAGAAAAATTCAAAGATAGAAGAAAACCCTTCGAGGAGCATTCACAATAAAAATCTGATTATTACAAAAAATTACAATACCTATTGTTATTTGTATTGGATTGTTTATCCGTTGCCATGTAAATTGAACGACACTACCAGAAAAATGCATTTCTCTGGACACTGCTGTTCATAAATATCATTATGCACCTGAATTACCCGGCGTTGCTCGGGAGAGTGAAAATCGGGAAAACGCAACATTTGTAGAACGCAACATATTTACAAATTCACTAAAATTTTAGCGGAAAGCATTGAACAATTACAAGGCAAAACCACAGACTGACTATTGAGTCAACAGGTCAACGTATTTTCACAAAGCATCGTTCTCGTATCCAGCAATATACAAAAAAGTGCTGTTGATTTATAGCGATTTTAAAGTAGACACGTGAATACAATAAAAAAAATGAAAAATTGTTTTCTTTTAACGTACTTATCCAAATAAAAGGATTACAATATTATATTCGATATTATCGGATACAAATTAGTAAATATTTATGAGTTACAGTCATGGTATATAATATGTTTATAAAACATGAAAATGTTTTTAAGATATATACAATAATTAGAAGTAAGCTTTCCCATTCATATTTCGACGGAACTGGCAATAAATCGATATATACATATATAATATTAAAGTTGTTTATCATTCAAAATATTTCAACCTAGATTATCGCGAGTGGAACCTTTTTCCAGGACCGAGCTAAGCTGTCAATAATGTAAATTTATTTATTATTCAAAATATCTGGAATACGTTGACCTGGAACGTTAGCCTTGCTGACTAGACTTTGATATTTTTATCCTCTAACATTATTTTTTGACGTGATGTTTTTTTGCCGTTTTAAAAGAAAATTTTTATCCATCGCTATTTTATGTACATGCATTATTATCATTTCTAATAATATTAAATTAACGTTGTATGTATGTATTCTCATATTTACCGAAAGCTTAATATAAATACAATACTGTATATAAATTAATCATATATGTATGTATGTACATACATATATTTTTCGTTTACAATTCGGCCCTCTGTGTTCCATTAGTTAGCTTTCCTGAATATTTTAATTTTTATAGTTGGGCTTTTTTTATTATTTCTGCAAATTTTAAAGCATATCCATTCTATCACTTCTATGGATATCGAAGTACAAACTGGATATACATACATATGTTCTTTTTTACATACATATTGAGTATTTGAAACGGCGTCATGGAAATGTGAAATTTCGATAAAAAGTGATACCGGTAACTATAAAATATACCAAATTGGGCGATAGATTAAGAATGCAAAAGTCGAACATAAGCATACTCATATAAACAAAACGGTAAACGGATTATTTCACACATTGCCATCGCGCACACGACAATCGTTGTCACGAAAATCGCGAATACAGAATATCTGGCACTCGACTTCTTGTTAGTAAGATAGTTCGCGTACGTAACTCTCGGTGGATGGAACTTTCGAGTGCCAGATGTTCCGTGATCGAGATTTTAGTGACGTGTGCGAGATCACTTTGTGTGGAATAATCACCGAACCAAATAAAACGATATGTGATGACTTGACTCTTCACATTGCCCCCACTTTGTGAAAAAGCTTTATGCGCAAATAATGCATGTGTGTGAACAGAATACGCATTGCCTAGCGTTTTGTCAGGACGATATTCGTTGCTACTCGGCCAACATGATAAGCTGTTCACACTGCTGCTCCCACATACGCATTCACCTACGCACAAAACTAAGATAAATGAATAAAATCGGTCAGTTATTAAAATGTATTAACTATAAACTTGGAGCTATGACTACAGATGCACAAAATTGACAAAGCGGAACTATTGTTATAAACAAGTTTTGAATGTGATACTTTCAACTAAACACACGTTTATGGTTGACTTGGCACCAATTGGTACAAAATAACAAACTAAAACACAAGATAGCCAGAGTGTGGACACAGCCATGTGTTATTCACACACCTGTCCGTATACCTGGCGGCTCGTGCATAGGAACTGCGGCGCTGCAGCACCCCCAGAAAAATTACAAAGAAATCGCATTTACAACTTGTATTTAGATATATTTGACATACTCATTAATAATGGTTATGTCAAATATCTAATCATTCTTATTTAAATTATATTCACAAGTTGTAAATGTATAAAAATGTGATTTTTTTGTATTTTTTCTGGGGGTGCTGCAGCGCCGCAGTTCCTATGCACGAGCCGCCACTGTTTAAGGTCTGTTCATACCTAGTCAGCACGTACCGACTTCAGCGGGTATCCGGCCGTACTAAAAGTATTCTTTGGTACATTTTGTATGGGTATATTCATACCAACCGTCACGTTTACGCTACGGCAGGCTTACAGCAGTACTCGACATTTCCTGTTCATACCTTACAGCAACATCCGTCAACGTATCGTATCCGTTTTTTTGGCCATCGTGGAAATATACACGCAAATTACGTGCCATGAGTCTGCCGCTTTGCTGTTTTGGACCAATTATCGATAGTGACAGTTGACAGCTGTTCAATCTTTCGACATTGTTTTTGCGCAAATATTGAAAAAATATTTAAAAAAAATTTTTTAATTTTTTACGGAAATATTTAAAAAAAATTTGTCCATCATCCACAAGCTCCTTATACAGTGTCCAAAACTCTCCTTCGGTTTTTCTATTTTTTAACATGGGATGCACATCAAAACGCCTCCGTGCTTTTTTATTGCCTTCTTGAGCTTCTTCTTCCAACAACAACGCGATTATACATAATTTTTCGTTTGATAAACGCCGAAACATTTTTGCTGACTTGTATTCTGACGCGTAGCTACGAATGCGAAAGAGTTCTCGACAATACGACGTAAGCAATATTGCGCCGTATCGTCATGGCCTGTAATGTATAAGTAAGCGGATTATGCCTTGCACTCGGCCAAAGTGCTGTGAACGTGACATCACCGCGACGTGCAGGTAGATATGAATAGAAATGTAATAAAATGACATATTTGAAACGGAGTCGTGCAGTGCTGTTAAGTATGAACAGACCTTTATATGTTTCATGCACAAAATTTTGTCGAGGCATTGGTTCAACAATTAAGTAACCAATGATTGTAGCCTTCTCCTTAAATCAGCGGTTTCCAAACTTTATGCTACTACGCCTCCCTAAAAAAAAAATTTTTTTCCGCGCCTCCCTACCTTTTATTTTTTAATAGATATAATAATATAGAAACGTTTTAAATAATGAACCTTTATTTAAAAAAAAATACTGAACACTACAATAGACAGAATAATAAAAAGGTTTTGCTATAACATAAATTTATACGAACACGTATATTTATTTTTATATTAAATTACTAATTAAACTACATCTAACACATGTTTTTTATTCGCACAAAGTTTATCAAATCTTGGGTGCAATATGGAGAGTGCCACTCGTAACTCCTTTTCGACTATTATCCTGGTTGGATATTTGGTTTTCATTGCAGCTAGTGCCGAAAAGCCCGTTTCGCATAAATAAGACGTTACAAACAGTGCCGGCCGGCCCGATGGCGCCCTCGGGCAATTTATTCTAAACACCCTTAGAAAATTATTTTTTTAATAAAAGTTTTGGCGCCTCCCCTGGCAGTAGTTCGCGCCTCCCAGTTTGGAAACCGCTGCCTTAAATAGTAATTAACTATAATATTAAATGAGCGTAGTGTTTCCCTTAAATAGTAAAAAAAATAGTGTAGCTCTATGCCTCACATTATTTGCACGTTGGTACAAATGTAAGTATAATATAATATCAGTATATAATATAAGTATAATATCAGTAGTTGAAAAATGTTTGTTTTAATTTATTGGCATTTCACTTTTCATTATAATTCAATATTTTTCATATAAACTTACACCATCATGCCACATAAAGTTTCTCTTCGAAAATTATGTACAAATTAAGTGATTTAAGATATTTCAAACATGGTCGTAAAAGTTGGTACTACAACCATCCAGTTGGCGTCTTGGTCGGCGGCTGACAGTTTGTAAAGCCGTCGACAAAAGGTAGATTTTTTGTCTTATTTGGGTACAATTTTATCTTTGAATATCACAATCCTATTCAATTCATATATGCTAATGTACTCTTCAAAATCTCCCATAAATAATATGCAAATGGATTAGAAAAATCGTATCAAAACGTTTATTTATAATATTAATATCTTAACAATTAAACTAGGTTTTAGTATATATTTGCCTAACGTAATTGCATTTCATTTTTAATTACATATCATTCAAACGTTCGACTGGAAATATGTAATATAGCTTATCGGGACAAAGCACATAACCTAAAATAATATATGTGATATCCTCTTTAATTATATTTGTTATAAATCACATGATTTTGCAATTGTATTTGAAAAAATCACCATAACAGTGCCTTCGTATGAATTTTTGACACATTTCAATAGTATCATATGCGAAATGATCACAGACAAAATAATAAGCATTCTCGAATGAAACATCAATTTACCTCATAATAAATTTTTGTAGATACTTTTTCATCATGGACTTTCAAAATCGTCCTGGTGGGAAGACAGGCGGAGGAGGTGTCGCATCATGGTCGGAAAGCAACCGTGACAGGAGAGAACGTCTTCGACTACTTGCTCTCGAAACAATAGACCTCAATAAGGATCCATATTTTATGAAAAATCATTTAGGTAATTGCAACAGTTCATTTTCTTAATAGCTCTTAATTTCTCAGCGAGATTCTTATATAAATCTGTCGACAGGATCCTACGAGTGTAAATTATGCTTAACGCTGCACAACAACGAGGGAAGTTATCTTGCCCACACCCAGGGTAAGAAACATCAAGCTAATTTGGCTCGAAGAGCAGCCACTGAAGCTAAAGAGGCACCACAACAATTGGCTCCGGAGAAGCCCAGAATTGAACCAAAAAAGTTCGTCAAAATCGGTAGGCCTGGATATCGTGTCACAAAACAACGGGATCCTGAAACGGGCCAGCAAAGTTTACTCTTTCAAGTCGATTATCCAGGTATATTGAACACCTATATATGTAAATGAACCAAAACGTATTGAACCTGACCATTTTATATCATTTCAGAAATTTCTGAAGGTGTTTTGCCCCGACACCGCTTTATGTCTGCTTACGAACAAAAAGTCGAACCTCCAGACCGCAAGTGGCAATATTTGCTTTTCGCCGCCGAACCGTACGAAACCATCGCATTCAAAGTTCCAAGTAGAGAGGTGGAAAAACACGATACTAAATTTTGGACCCATTGGAACAAAGATACCAAGCAATTTTTCTTGCAATTTGCCTTCAAAATGGAACTTCTTCGACCACAACAGCCCCCGAAATTAATGCCACCTCCTGGTCTGCGTCCACCGCTACCTCCTCCACCTATGATGGGTGTTCCACCACCACCACGTCCCCCTATGTTCAACCCAGTCCCACCTCCCCCACCATTGATGCCTGTTCCACCTCCTCCACCAAATATGTAATTTCACAAATGTTTTCTTAATAAATTCATTTCATATACAACTTGTATTTATTTTAATACATTCTGGTTATAACAACAATGTCACTCTTTCACTAATCACGATTTATAAGCATAGAATGGTCATTGTTGACAAAAGTATCGTCTAAAAGCGAACCATCAAAGAGAGACGAAGTTTAGCAAACAATGAACAAACTCCGCCACGCAGTTTTTGTAGCAACATTTTTGGAGGCTGAGAGCGATTCTATGAATTCTACTTCTATGATTAGTCTTAATGATAAAACTTCTATCTAGATAAAGCCAATTTTTTCTTCATGACAATCTGAATAAATACCCATCAACATCCAAAGGTGTCAACAAAAAAAGAACGGAATTCAGCTGATACTCAGCAATGACTTAATCCATTCAACGTTTAAATTTCCGATTACTCACACAAATGCATTTTTCATATACAGGCTGTTGAAAGAAACACGCTAATATTTATATATTTTATTTCAACCGATCGTGTAATGTTTTTAAGATCTATGATATAGTTTGGATGGCATATTTATTTAATATTTGAATACGTGCCACGAATAAAATGATAAATAGCATTTTTTTTAAATTATAAGTAAAACAAACGTACGTATGCAAAAATTAATACGAATTAAAAAATATAGGATATAAATTATATTAAACAGGAAATAAGTGATTTTAAAAGTGTTCGAATTTTGATAATAATGCAGTCTTTTTCATTATTATGTATAGACATTCTTCTTTGTCGGCTAGTATTAAGTCCCGACCGTTACAAAGATAATAAAATAAATTCGCAAAGAAATCGCTACACTTTTTTGTTTATTTGCTCACTTCAAATTTGTTTACTGTTGGGTGCCTAGACCATCAAAATATTTTTTCATTATTTTGCATAGAATTGTTTGTCGGCTTCAGAATTTTGTAGCTAAGTCAGAACTTGTCATAAATAATCATTGAAGTATAATGTATAGAATAGTCATTCCTAACAAAAGTATCGCTTAAAAGCGAGCCATCGAAGAGAGACGGAAAGTCAAAAGAGTGAGGAAAAAAAATTCGTGGAAGTGATCGTCCCTTACAACAACTGGACAAAACAGCTGACATCTCCGGGCACACGGATTTTTTGTGGCAACATTTTTAGGGGCTGAGAGCAATTCTATGCATACTACTTCAATGTAGATATAAAGTAATAATAACTGTTTTTCAATGAGTGAGGCTGATCCGAACATCTACCACGTGCACATACAGATGTTCGGACTTTGTCGAACTAATACTACCACACAATTTCACTAGTAGAGCCTATTTCAGAGATCCTACTGCAACTGAGAAAAACAGCCGAAATCTCCGTCTGCACGGAGTTTTAGTAGCAACATTTTTGGAAGCTGGAGAGCGCTTCTACCCATTCTACTTCAATGTAAATAATAATAAAATAATCTTACAAAAAAAATATTGCGGCGATCTTTGGATAATGCCGCAGTACATTTACACCCAGAAAGTCTACCCGAACCGGAAGTGTTTCTAATCTAAATAAATACATAGTTCGTTTTATAATCTTATTTTTGAATTTCAATTTCAAACTTTTCTATTATAAGACTTTACTTTTACTACTCTACTACTAAACGTACTTCTAGTTTTACTAACCTTTTCTGATTTTCTTTAATTCGTTACTTCTTTGTCCCGTTAGTGTTTTCCCAGATCCAATTTTATTATCATATATCCACTAATTCTAATGAACTAACTCCAATTAACCAATTAGCAAACAATATAAGAACGCGTTACGTCAGTTTGTGGGGGTTGATCGGTGACTGACCAGTGAAACTGGAAAAAATCACAAAGTGGTAGTGCACACTTTGAGCAATACAAAAAATAATTGTTATTTCTGTCATGCTCGGAAAGTGGGTGCGTATGAAAGGGACCAACTGATTGTCCTAGAAAACTGATACAAAAAATCTTATTCATATCATCATGGACACAATATACGTGTTTGTATTGGTACGTGCCAGCTTTCGCTGCACGAGCTATACATCTGCAGACTATGTAAATGCCACACCAGCTGTGAGTTGAGAAAAATATTCATCTTTAACGTTTACCTTTGAAAAGGATTCATTTCAGCAGTCTTAATCTTTCAATGTTTCCTACTCACCATAAACTACATACTTTCTAGTGGATCTGCAGAATTGTTATCAATAACGGAGACAAAACCCAGCGATCATTCCTCAAAAAAATGAGTCGATTTTTCTTTGCAAATTCATTCATATACACTAACACGCCTATGTAAATACTCCACCTCCAGTTCCTCAGTAAGAGTCAGACTTAAAATGCAACTAATGTATGTACATAAGTGCTCATATTTACAAATAGTTTATTTCTCAATTATATGTATGTATGTGAAAGGAATAATTGCAGCCAAATAAAAACAAAATATAAGTTATTAAAAATATTTTATTAATTTTACACGTTAAGCTGACAAAACACAGGCTCCTCCGATCTTCTTGATTTTCCTTTCAGCCTTTTTTGAGAAGAATTTTGCCTTGACGATGATTGGAATATTAGGAATGCGACCTTTGCCCAAAAGTTTATAGTAACCCTGAAACAAACAAAAGCTACATCAATACATATCAAAAAAATACAACATACCACAAAAAAAAACACATTAATTTGATCAGAAAAGAACAATCAACACGGGAGATTGCATTTGTACGATGCTTTAAGACCGCCCGTTCACAAAATCATCATAAAAATAATAACCAAAATTAAAAATCAAAACTTAAGACGAATACTTACAGATTTGACAATGTCGATAACGGGTGCCTTCTTGGTTCTTGTTTCCTTATCTTTATACAACTGCTTTGTCTGTTCGCCAAGCAACGACCAAAGTTTGTCCAAATTTAAGGTAGGGCAGAAATTCTTGTTTTTTCTAACGTGATAATTTCTCATACCCACCTGAAACACGTTAAGCATAAAAAAAATTAATAAATTTTAACAAACATACATAAAAAAATTTAACGAGGCTAGATACATCCTCTGAATTAGAGGCAAATTTTAATTTAATCAGTTTTGAACATTTCAACAGGTATATTTAGACCGCCCGTTCAATAAATCATCATGGAAAACTAGTATAGTAAACAATTAATTTTTCGCATTATATAAACAAAAAAAGTCACCTTTCCGAAATATCCTGGATGATATTTGTCGAAGTTAATACGGTGGTGGTGCATTCCACCGGCATTACCACGACCTCCGGGATGCTTACGGTGTTTACCTGAAAACAAGATTCATTTCTCATCACTGTCCTCATCAATACGTGGAAATAACTAATATCAGATCCAATCCATGTGGATTCACAACCTCAAAGGCGAAAGGACGCTTGAACCATTAAATGCATTATAAATACAATAATTTGATTGCCACTTTCATACCACAAGTAAGCACTATTGAATTGATTTTACTATTACTAAGGTTACTGTTGGTTAGCTTCAATAATGCTCATCAGTTACGGCGATGCAAAATAAAATAAAATTAGGAAAATTGTTATTACTCACCAATACGTCCGTGTCCATGACTGACGTGGCCTCGCAACTTCCTGGTCTTCTTTTTAGCGGTAGACTGAAAACAGATCACCGATTAACATAACCTCAAAAGTGTCGACATGTGTCAAAGCTCGCAGTCTCGGGCCACTATAACAAACCAGCAGCGCTCATTTCGATAGTGAGACAGTGAGATTGGCGAGTCAGACACATGCAGATTTAGCGGATAGGCTTATTTGGCAAAACATGGCAGAATGTGAGATTCGTAAATAGCCGAGAGAAAGGTGGCGCGACGGCGAAGGCGGTGAGGTGTGGTGAGGGAAGGAGGGAGGGCGAGGGTGGGGCTGAGGACGGGGGCGGAGGCGCCGGGGCTTTTGGGCCCCATCTCGGGCTCGGATGGCCTCCAACGCCGTCGCCCCTCTCGGATTTAATCGGCAGACGCTGCGCACGTCAACTCACCATGGCGCCGGCACGTTCAGAGACCGAGCAGTGCAGCCAATCGAACTCGCGATCGGCTACCAACTGCCCACTGCAAACTCTCAGCCGCTACTACCAATTGCCGATGCTCATACTACAAAAATAAATCTCTCTAAACAACTTCTTGCAACATGGGTAGGTACTTACTTAGGTAAAAAAAAACAAATAACAGCAAGTACGAGTTTTTAAATTAGTAAAAATAATATACAATTGTACTGACTCAACATTTTATTAATTAGACTCAAATGACTACACTGATGGATCCAGGGGGAGGGAGGGCATGGGGCTAATGATTCCCACCCTTAAGAATTATATAATGTAATCGTATACAATTAAAATTATGTATTTTGTGTTTTTATAATTCAGTTAAAATAAATAATTGATAAAATGTTTTATTATTGAAAAAATTGTATATGTGTGCGTGTGTGTATCAATCTATTACAAATTATGAATGGCCCCACCTTGCCAATTTTCTGAATACGCCCCTGTACCACCAACTAATTAATAACTATAAAATATCTAATTAAAGCTACAATATAAATCTCTTTGAAAAATCATTCACATTCCCAAGTACAGTAAAAGGTTTGAACTCTTTTACATTAATTAATGACTTACAACATAATTTTCACTCACAAAGCTTTGAACAATAAATATATTAAAGTGTAGCAGAATTTTACGTTTAGAAACAAATAGCTCTGCAGCTACACACAGCAATAAAAATTCATTCGCCACAGCCTCAATATAATTGGTTTTTAAATTAGTATAATTATTCTTCTTTGTCATATTCTTTAAGTATATGTTGAAAATCATAATATAATTTGATGCACTTAAATTTGAATACAAAAAAAAGCTTCTCTGTTATAAAACATTGCCACTCTTTATGGTCTATTCATACAATCCAGCAGTTCACGGCTAGAGCACAGCACAGCATTTCACGTAAACGACAGTTTCTATTGATACTATACAGTAACGCACTATTCGGCACAAGACAAGTTCTGGGCGAGTGCAAGGCAAAATCATCTTACATATGTACATATGTACGGTAAACGGATTATTCCGCAAAAAGCGATATCGTGCAAGTCACTAAAATCTGGATCATGGAACATCTGGCATTCGAGTTCTCGTTAGTACAATATTTCGCGTGCTTTCAATTGATGGAGTTTTTGGGTCTAGATGTTCCGTGATCGAAATTTTAGTGACTTGAGTGAGATCGCTTTTTGTAAACCGTATATAAATATATGTATGTACATTACAGAGCGTAACGATATAACGTCAGCTAGCATGTTGAGTCCAATGTGTATATAACTTATTCTAAAATTGCGTAAAAGGAGCTCACTTTCTGTTTCACTTTCTTGAAATTGTCTGGGCTTGAGAAAAAAATATTGCTGTAATTCTATATATAACTTGCATATATGTATATGTATGTTCATATATAAAAATGTTTTTTACTTAGCCATATAGCCCGAAAGAAAAATTAAGAACATATATGTACATACATACATACAGTGGTGGATCAAGTAAATGGAGGACCCCAGGTGCATTTAAAATATTTTTTGGAATAAAATATGTAGTATTTAAAAATACTATGTAAAATTGGGGTCTACCTCACGGGACCGAAAGTGAAACGCCCGAAAACGCAAATATCGGAAGGCGAAGATCGAAAATCGAAAGATCTTAAGTCGAACGATAAAAAAAAGGGTCTCTCCCCCCGTCGTACATACTCACTTAATTTGCGCGAGCAGGATACAACCGGAATAAGAGGAACAGGCTTTTCCTCCCGTATTCTGCGCGCGCACGTTAAACAAGGCTGTATGACAAAAAGAGAGAGAATTTCACCGCATGCCACTCATATATATTATATATACATAGTACCGTTTACCATGCACCCTTTTTTTTTATCTTTCGACTTAAGATCTTTCGATTTTTCGATCTTTGCCTTCCGATATTTGCGTTTTTGGGCGTTATATTAGTATAATAAGATTTTTTCAATCTTACAACTTTTAAGATTGAATAAAATTTCAAATTATCAATAAGTAGAACCTACTAGTAGGTACATATTTAGCTTGTCCATATTAAATCTTCTATACTAGCCATCTCAGTTATATCGTTTATCAATAGTTAGCCCATCAATAATTCTCATGTATGCGTTTTAATAAAATAATTACTTAAATTGATTCAGTAACAAACTGATAACCTTACTCTATCAACCGAGATAACGAGTCTCAGTAAAATAATTATTTGGTAAAACAACCGCATAACATTTTTATTAAAAGAAATCAACGGAAGTTGTGGTTTAATTTGTTTCCTGTCGAGTGGGAAACTAAAATTAAAATATGTTATTTGTATTCAGTATTGAATATGGTACAGGAGCGTTACATTATATTGTATTCAAATTTTCTGCTTACAAAATTAAAGGATATAGTGTTCAGTTCAAACAAATAAAAAATGACAAGGGGTACTTATGATTTTCAAAATCCACGCAGAAGAGGGACGGACGACACATCTTGGAAGACTTGCACTTGCACACTTTTAATATTTGCAACACTTTGTGGATTAATTCTGTTGCTAACATGGAACTTTAGACACCCATACGATACAGACAATGCCCAGGTATACATACATATATGCACATATGATACATATTTATAAGTTATTATATTAAAGAGAATGGTGTAGTTTGATTTTAAAATATGTAATTACTTTTGATTTTAAGGGTCATTCTTCTAAAATCATAAAAGATACTGAAATTGTAAATGGCACACAAAATATAAACATTAAAAATAATAGCAAAATACTGATGACGACTTATGAAATAGAAACAACTACAGTAGTAAAATCTAAAGGTCATTCTGAAGAAATCTTTGAAGAATTCGAAATGATAAATGGCACACAGAATACAAATGCTAAAAATAATAGCAAACTAGAAATAGAATCAACCACAATAGCAAAAAATGTGCATTTTCGTAGTAGCACTGAAAATGTTATCTTGGTGAGATTATGTAAAAATAAAATTGCCCAAATTTAATCAAACAATGAATTTTTAAATTTTACATTTTTATCAAACATAACTTTTAACAATCACTTTTTCCAGGCTCAAACTACAGAATTTATCGATTCTGATTACATCGATGAGAATAATAATATTAATAGTTTAAATACTTCACCTGAAATCAATTACTCATCGCCTGCACCAGTAACGGAAAGTTATTTTATGGAAAATACAAGAACACCCAAAATCGATCGCTCATCATCTACATCACAAAGAGACATCAATTTTATGGAAAGTTCAACACCTGAAATAGATAACTCATGGTCTGAACCAGCAACGGGAAGCTATTTAGTGGAAAATACAAAAGCACCCGAAATAGATTACTCATCTACTACATCAGAAACAGAAATCTCATTTATGGAAAATTCAACACTTAAAATAGATAACCTATCTGTACTAGTAACGGGAAGTTCTGTAATAAAAAATACAGATTCTGAAATCATCACTGAAGATTCTGTGTCAACTGAATATATGACAGATAATTTATATTCAAATATAGAAACAACTACAAACGAGCCTGAAATCATATTAGAACAAACTACTATTTCACTAAAAATAAGTGAGCCAATTAAAAATGTGACTAACTATTATGAAAACACGACTGACAATTTTGAAAATACGACTGTTACAAAACTATTATACTCAGGGCACACCATTTCAAATTATTATTTAAAAGATGAAGCCAGCACTACCTCATCATATTCAAACATCGGTAATACAACTTCAACCAAAATTTATCGATCTTATTCAAATCCATACACAGCAACACCTGCAACAAATATTATATTCAACGAAGACGACGAAAAAACTTGCAGTACAACATCTTGTCGATTAAGAGCCAGTAAAATTTTGAGTTTAATGAACCACAATATATCTCCCTGTGACGATCTTTATCGATTTTCATGTGACGGAATTCAAAGTGAATATATTGCTGAGCCAAACTTGAACTCTAACGTCTGGAAACGTATTGAAGGTAAGAAAAAAATACTTTATCATATGTATGAATTAAAAGAGTATATGTATATATAATATATATCGATGCGGTGCAAACGATCGACAAGCGCCAGACAGACTGAACCACAGATTAACGACACGTGCACCTTATGCGTGCGCACTGCTCGCACTTACACTAAGCGAAATCTACCCGAAGTCTCGACATACCTACCCTGTATACGTTCTGTGCTTCTGATACTTTAGTTCCGAATTTTGCCTTATTTAACTCACCAGAAAGATCCAACTCAATTTTAATAATTGCATCTGTGCACATCGAAAGGTTACTCGTCATCTGATGTGCAATCTATCATTCGTGAAGTCGAGAATTGCGTTTAAAGCAACCATCCAGCTAATCTGTGGTTCAGTCAATCTGGCGCTTGTCGATCGTTTGCACCAAACCCAATATATATAAATATCGTTAACACCTTTTAGATGAATTTAATAAAATAAATTCAACTAGTCCAGAATACATGCAATATTTCAAGACTTACTACACATCGTGTTTCGACTTTGATCCTATACGAGAGGAAAAGTCTAGTGGTAAGAAATTTATAACATTTCAATTGGGTATGTGCTTTAAATAAAATCTTATATGGCTTTACATGTTTCAGTGGAAGCTTTGCAATCCCAAATAAAATCCATTGGGAAGTTTTATGATGAATCTGCCGATCCTGGGGACATTCCTCGCCTTTGCGAACTTGTGACTGATTTATTGAATAGAAACTTCATTACTCTTTTCGATGTTCGTCTTGAAATAGATAAAGATGAGGGTACTTTTGGTTTGGCTATTTTACCGACCAGCTATGATACCATTCTGAAATCTGTCATGGGCAACAACTTGTACTCTGAAGAATGTTTGTTTAAAATTAGATCTACAGAAAACAACGTTGATTTAAATGAAATGTATTCCAAATACAAGGAATGTGAATATAATTCAACTTCTTATATTGCAACAACAAAAGCAGCTCTGGAATACGTAAACGCTTTTGCTGAATCAAGCAATAGTGCTTCTCACATTAAAGAAGTTTTGAATACACTGGAAAGAAATGTCATTAACGTAATACAGTCGGTATGAACATATACATTTATTATTATATAATGTAACATGCTTTTTTTTCAGAAAAAAAATATTTTCTAGTCTATTGTAATCATAATTAAAATTGAAAAAAAATACCTATAAAAGATTTATGCTCATAATAATTACACTAAGATATAATTTTGCAGTTATCACCTCGTCCTTCTGAATATATGGAAAAATTAACAGCAAAAACTTCAGAATATATTACTCTGGAAACATTAAAAGAAAAATTACCATTTGTTAGTATATTTCTGAATGATAAATAGTAATAAAATTATATAGTATAATAAATGTGTTTATATACATATTAAGCTACTTTCAGCTTGATTGGGATCACATGTTTATAACAATATTGGGATATACAAAAGATGATTTAAGAATAGAAGCCTATTTTATAGAAAATCTTCATGATATAATGCAAAATATTTCCGTCATTGATAAAAGGTATGCACCAATCGATGTAGCAGATGTATTTGTTGTAAGTATATTATCTATATTATAATACTTTCAGGCAAATTTACAATGCTGTTTTAGCAATGTATACTCACAACATATACCGAGATTTCATACTACACAGACGACAAGCATTAGATCGACACATTTACTGTTTGAAAACTGCCAGTAGTTTGATGAGCGACGTTAGTTCATCACTATATATAGATTCATTTGACAATGAGGACATTTTAAAAGCAGACAAAGTTGTAACTTATGTTTTCAAAAAATTGAGATCAACTCTGGAAGCCGAACTACAACGTGGTGATATATTAGTTGAAGATCGAGATCGAGCAAGAGCCCTGAAAGAAATACAAAAAATGATGACGTTTACAATTCTAAATAAACCTTGGCAAAATAAAGTTATATGGAACAACCAATTTAGAGAAGTAATCTAACCGTATTTTTTATTTACTTAATGTATTACATTTTCTGATTTATTGCTTTGATTCTTTCAGGTGAATTTAACCAACTGCTTTATTCACAATGCTGGAGAGCTACAAAAACGTTATCGCACATTGATGTATGAATCGTATGGAAGCATTCTAACAGAATCAGAAAAAATGTATGTGCCATTGTTTCAATTAGTTTATTACCAATATTTATGGTTGTGGCTATTTGCAGGTACTATATCTGCGAATTATTGGCTATTTGCAAGTACTATATCTGCGACAGGCGCAAAGCCTTCTGCGCATGCGCGTGAACTAATAATCCGATTATAATTTCTTACATTTAATGTATGCTAGACTTGTTTGGTCAATCGTTCATTATTTTAATCTTATATGTTTAATCAATCGTTCATACTACGTCACTTAATGAGTTCGAACAAAATTTTAAGAGGTTTAAAACAAAATATTATCAGTAAACACGCTGACAGTGACAGTTAACGCGCATGCGCAGAAGGCTTTGCGACTGTCGCAGATATAGTACCTACAAATAGCCAATAATTCGCAGATATAGTACCTGCAAATAGCCACAACCAATATTTATTTCACTAAAGCATGCATCAATTTGTTTTCAGGTGGACCTATATAAAGCTCCCATACGATACAGATATTAAAACTGTAATGGAACGCCGAGCAAATATAGGTATGAATTTTCTTTTTACATATATGTTATAAAGCATTCACAAGTTATAAATAAAGTTAATAAAAAACTTATTTAATAATATAAAACATCCTACATGCTCTTGAATTTAATAACAAATTATACAAAAATACATTATCAGTTTTTAAATTCAATAACACATTTTAAAATAGAAAGGCTCTTTAGAGAAAGAGCTAACAAACATGAATGTTGTTAAAGAAAACAATTATACCAAACATTTTTAATCAAAAATAGTTTCAAAATTACAATTTATTTTATTTTTAGTCGTACCAATGGGTGCTATAGAATATTTCATAATGTCACCCGAAGCACCAAAATATTTCTTAATGTCTGATATTGGATTCAAACTAGCCAAAGAAATGATGTTTTATTTAGAAACTATTGGCATAAAAATGTTCACGAACGATAGGGAAACTACAAATAAAATCATGGAAATGAACATAAAAGACAAATTTCATGATCGAAAAGTCAAACTCAATGTAAGACACTCTTAAATAGTTATAAATATTAATGAAAATTGTGAAATTATAAAGACACAAATTCATAGTGAAAAATATAAGTCAATACTTAAAAATGTTTTAGATAAACGTTGACCAGTTTCTAATAGAAAGAATCACCGATTCCGCTGGAGCTAAACTTGCTTTTATGACATATAAAAGATTATTGAATGACGATGTTCCAGTTTTATGGGTCAACAAGACTGCTTTTGAGGTGAAAACAATTTAATGAAGATTTTATATTATGTATTTACATATGTGCTGATCCAAAATTTAATTCTTGATATCATATTATGTTACAGTTGTTCTTTATTCACTTGACCCAACAATTTTGCACAAAGCGTCCAGTGTCAACATATATAATAGAGCTATTTGAAGATTTAAAATTACATCCACTCATCAGAAGTAATACTATTGCAATAAATTATAAACAATTCTCTGAAACATTTAAATGCAGTCAAAATTTACCTATGCAAGGAGTAATCGAATTTCCATGGCAATCTGAAGACTATGGAGCCAACGACGTAACTGATATGGACTAAATTGAACAATTTATAAAACATATATAATATATGTATATTACTTGTGTGTTTTTAATACAAAATGTATGAATCGTTGTCGTTATATAAATGAACTTGTATGTATTATGAAAAAATGAATGTGTATTTGAATGGTTTATCAAATTGTGATATAGGATATATGTATGTATAATACGTAATACAATTCAATATTGACGTATCGAAGTAAATGAAATAAAAAGTAAAATATCAAAAGCACTTTTATTTCATGCAAACATATAATTATTAATTATTAATATTATAAACACTAAAAAAAATAACAAACAAAACTCAGAATGCACACTAAATCAAAAATTCAAGAATGTGTATTGCAAATAACAATCAAATGAAAAATATCATATTTCATGCTGTAGTGGTGTCGGATTGCAATTTGAAAAAGAGCATACATCTTAAGATCTTACACATTTCATGCGTTTAGTTGAACGGTCCAATTCGCATTTTTCGTATGAGTTACATTTGACATTGTTGCAATAGCTGCCAGATCCACCAGCTAAAATATAAATCGTATAATTATTCGAAATAGGTTTTACATTGAGGAAGGTAATTTCGGTTACATCGGCGAGCTCAAAAATTTTGCAATAGAGAACGGTTGACCTCAATTTACAAACAATCCTTGTTAAAGGTCATACAAAAGGATATATGTACTTGTCGATTCAAACAAGTTCACCTCATCTTCACCTTGACGATGATAAGACAAGTGAACTACTTTGCGAAATAGCGCAATATTGTATTTGTATATGTATATTCATTCTAATAACTTAAGAAAACATGAATATTCAAAATTATTATAAACATATTTACATTGAAATATGTATTAAAATTTATTCAATGAAAATTTTACTCGCTATTAAATTCCAGACATTAAAACATTCAATATAACTTACATGAACCACCCTTGCCAGAAGATGATCCCGTGGTTTTTGGTTCAGCACATGACTTGGTATTGCATGAATTTGGACAACACTTCTTTCCATATGAACAATCGGTATCCTGAATGCATTTTGGACTGCACGAGTAAATTTGTGCGGTTCCAGGGCATTCTCCGCCTGTAAAAATTTTCATATAAGTGGACCTTATGGCTTTAATTTTTTTTAATACAAAAGTTTTTAAATGAATGTCTTACTGGCTGCATTCGTTTCAGTCAAACATATCGCCAATACGAAGAAACTCAAGATAAGGAAAAATATTTTAGCTGTAAAAAAAAATGTGGAATTATTATCAATAATTTTGCAAATTACATGTTACATTATTGATTATACAATAAATATTATAATTAAGTGGAGCAAACTGTTGATATGAATTGCAATTATCAATATATTATTGTTATTAAAACATAACATTCTTTGTATCATATTAATAGATATTTAAAATGTAGTTTCATAAATATGTACATACATACATTTATCAAATTAATTTTCAATGAAAGCAAACTTTCTATAAATTCATAATGTAAATAGGTTTTTGAGCTCTTTTTCCTATTATGCTGTAGATTAACATTAGAATAATATAATACTATGATTACTAACCAAATTAAATTAAATTGTAAAATAGAAAATTATCAGTAGATCAGTAGCTATTTAAATAGATATAAGATGTATTGTGAACATAATTTCGTAATCATAAAAAGCATTTAAAAATCAAATAAATTCATAAAAGTGAAAAATAATTTTCTTTACGGAAAATATTTTACTAGCTCTTTATATAAATGTAATTAAAAAAAAATATTTGTAAAATAGAATCAAAGAAATCTAATACACATCAACTGGTTCAAGCTACTCGAAACAAGTTTTTTACTTGGATGACCGGTTTTTAAAAAAATTAAAACGAATTCAAATATTTAGATTGATATCAACATGATGTAATATTTACGTAAAAAAATGCACTTAAATATGATAAGTGTTGTACATAAACATTTCTTTAAATCACAGCGATTGATGATGACCTTTCAATCAAATATATCTGAGGTGAAGCTAATTAATTATTTTAATTTTAAAAAATCAATATATGTAATTAAATTGAATTTTTCAATTAATATAACTGTCGAAATTGTATGTAAAGCACAACTGCATATGTACATATAGGTACATATAATAATTTGTGTAAAATATAATACAAATAAAAAATTTTAATGGTAAATATTATACCTATTTATAAAAAGCAAAATAATATTAGTTAACATGATAATTTACATACCCATTTTTTTTCGTTGATATAGATTGCTGTCTAGTGCGATGATGTTGAGCAACTGAGATGATTTTTCCACGCTGCCTTATTTATAAGCTCGGCTCGTAAACGTGTGATCAAGAACTTGTTTTGAATTACTTTAAAGACACTTAAACTTCTTGATTAATCAAAAATTTTATATAACAACTAGCTGAACCCTGCATGCGTTGCAATGCCACAATAACGCATGCAATTCCCGTTTCCGTTCTCGTTCCCGTTCCCGTTCCCATCTTTCAGAACAACGCAGGCAGTGAACACCCTGGTCGCGACGCGAAAACATTTCAAATTATTTATTTATTTTATTTATTTATTTTATTTTATTTTATTTCATACCAGGAAGGCATTACAGGTAAACCCCAATTCGCCAAATTACAAACAATACAGCATTTTTTATTATATAAATAAGTCGCTAAATTACGAGACACTGACAAACTCGACAATTAACGAGACATCTATGAATTGTACATACATTTTTATTGTAATATTTACATTAATCATACTCAAATAGTGGTGACATAGTAGGTAGGAAGGATTTTTAGCCAATTTTTAATCGGGAATCGTTTCAACAATGAAATCAGAGAAAATTGGCAAACTCTGATAGGAAACGATCAACCAGGAGTCACAAATCCTGGTCTGACCAGCAGCATTACAGATATACTCAGAAAAATTCTTTTTCAATCGAGGTCAGCTCAAGGGATCGAACTCGGCGCCTCTCAGTGTTAAGCAGAAGCTTAACGACCGAGCCACGCTGCTGCGAAATTATAGCGAATGACACTCATTCCCGTTTTTTCCCGTTTTTTTTCACAGTAATCTTCCCGGACATGCATACAACAAATCCTGAAAGTTCCATCGTAATCGCTTCAGTGGCTTAGAAGCCTACTCGAGACACACACACACAGACATTCATTTGTATATATAACAATTTAATTTATTAAACAATTAAATTTAATTTAATAGACATTCATTTGTATAGATATCTATTAAAAAATTTAATTTAATTTAATAGACATTCATTTGTATATATATCATTAATATAACAATTTAAGATTTGTAAAAATTCAAATAACTACGAATTATAAAACTGTTCAATAATATATATAAAAACGGACTGTCGCTAAATATATTTGTATATTTGTATATTTGTATGTGACGGACGATCAACCATCAACCAGTATGGGGAACAAATTTTTTTTTTTTTTCATATTTTTCAGTTTTTTAATTTTTTTCATTTTTTCAGTTTTTTCATTTTTTTCATTTTTTCAGTTTTTTCATTTTTTTCATTTTTTCAGTTTTTTCATTTTTTTCATTTTTTCAGTTTTTTCATTTTTTTCATTTTTTTCATTTTTTCAGTTTTTTCATTTTTTTCATTTTTTCAGTTTTTTCATTTTTTTCATTTTTTTCATTTTTTCAGTTTTTTCATTTTTTTCATTTTTTCAGTTTTTTCATTTTTTTCATTTTTTCAGTTTTTTCATTTTTTTCATTTTTTCAGTTTTTTCATTTTTTTCATTTTTTCAGTTTTTCATTTTTTTCATTTTTTTCATTTTTTCAGTTTTTTCATTGCCGGGGGCGCTGGCGGCGCAGGGGGCGAAGCCCCCGGGGTGCCAAAGGCATCGGGGCGCTGGGGGCGCCGGAGGCGTCGGCGGCGCTGGGGGCGAAGCCCACGGGATGCCGAAGGCATCGGGGACGCTGGGGGCGAAGCCCCCGGGGTGCCGAAGGCATCGGGGGGGCTGGGGGCGACGGGATGCCGAAGGCATCGGGGACGCTGGGGGCGAAGCGCCCGGGGTGCCGAAGGCATCGGGGGGGCTGGGGGCGCCGGAGGCGTCGGCGGCGCTGGGGGCGAAGCCCCCGGGGTGCCGAAGGCATCGGGGGTGCTGGGGGCGCCGGAGGCGTCGGCGGCGCTGGGGGCGAAGCCCCCGGGGTGCCGAAGGCGTCGGGGGCGCCGGAGGCGTCGGCGGCGCTGGGGCCGAAGGCCCCGGAGCGACGGAGGCATCGGGGGCAAAGGCGTCAGGAGGTCGGCGATGCACAAAACGTAGTTCGTAATTCGTAATCACTTCGTAATTCGTGCATCAATTTCTTTCCGAAACCAGTCGATTCAATATCTTTAACTTTATTTTTATTCGAGTTTCAATTCCTTTTCGAAACCACCCGTTGAAATCAACGGGTCCAACACTAGTCAAATATATTGCCCATTTCTATTAGCGAAATTGGTCAAGGTCGTTCTGTTGTTTATATACAAGTAATAAATGTAGAATTAAATAAGATAATTTATTCATTAAAAAAATATACGAGCAACTAACAAATAGTCGGTCATGGTTTATAAAGATTCAACATATTCCTATTGACCATATATAATATCTACATGCACTATGTTCTTGTATGTACATTCATATACATATATGAACATATATGTATGTATATATTTACAATACATTACATTTTTATTTGAAAACTTTTTATACATATTCCTTATTTGGCACTATATGTAAGTATTATGTATTGTCAATGAAGACTTTGTGAAGGTCTGTAAGAATTTGTAAAGATGTATGCTAGTTATATTAACTACACAACAATGCGACGGTATGTGTGGCATCCCACGTAATCAAAATACATATGTAGAGCTCAAATAAAATTTAAGAATGATGATACATACATTTTACCAATACAATTTACTTTTAACTAAAGTTTTTTCATTTTAAATGCAAATATAATTTAATAGCAATTCCTTTCCAAAGACACCTGCTGATATGTGGATGGGCAAAGCACTAGTAGAAAATAATATCCAAAGGAACTTACAATTGAAAGACAATAAATTGTAATAGATTATCATTTAAAATTCGATCCCCCTAATTTATGGCAATCTTTAAAATGCTGCCCTGATTATTTTTGCTAAAATGCTGCCCTACCCACTTACTATTGTGCTCTAAAAATGGAAAATAAATGCATACGTGGATAAATTGGTATTACAGATGTAAAAAATATATACATTAGTAAATGTGGAAGATTTATTTTACCCAACTTTGAATATATGTACATATATTATATATTATAATACAACAGTGAACAGAACCTGTTTCTCTTGTTAATTGTTTTTCTAAAAAAATATTTGCATACATTCATGGCATTCAAGTCTTGTATGGTATTTTAATTGTAGAGTACAATGTATGAAGGTAAACATGCATATGTGCATAGACTAAATAACCACTTTAAATATGTTTAGGCAAAACTATAGAATTTTGAAGAATAGCCTACTCGGATATTGATAGATATTTATTACTGAATATACGACTTGTTTTTATTATCATTATATATAAATGGCAACCAAATACAGATTGCATACACCAGGCTAGTTTAATTACTTGCAAGGTACGTATACGAGGTTTAATTAAATGGCAATTTGCCATTGTAACTTTATATACCATTTTACAATATACATATGTTCAACTTTTTTAAAATAATATTTTATAAAATAAATGCTTTGTAGCTTAGCGGTATCTTTAGGCATTCACAGAAACAATTATTTAAAATTGAATATGTTTTTTGTAGATGTCGTAATTAATGTGATTCTCCAACGAAAAAGTTATCCATTAAAACTATATCCGAAAAGAAAAATAAAAGCATTTGCTTCTTCCAAATTATGTATTTTTAGACATCGTACATCGTTCAACAGTCTTATAATATTTACAAATAAAATACGCCTTAAAATAATCACAGCTCATCTACAAATGATTTGTACATTTTTGACCAGAATTACGGTCAGTGCTTCAGTCGATATTTATTTAATACATAATGTCCTTGCAAACTATCCTTAGTTATTAACTAAGAACTGCCGGTGTTACTTTCTATTTGCTCTGTACTGGAAGACTTCGCCTGAAAAACCACAATAAAAAATGATTTTTTATAAACCTTAGAAAATATATTTTTGATATTCTGTAAATATTAAAAAGAAACCTTAGGGTCAGCGGATATTATAGAAGAAGGCGCATCGCTGCTGATTGAATTCCTGTTATTACAACAATGTTTACTATCACAACCTTTTCCTTTACATTTCATAAGACATTCGTCTTCAACAGAATTACACGAAGAGGTGTTTGATAACTTAAATTCGGGTTGTATTGTCACTTGTGTAATACCTTGTTCTAGTAAAAAGTTTACAATTGGATCGCATTGACTGATGTAATCCTAAAATAATTTATTTTATTATATTGAAATAATTATTATCGATTTAAAAAAAAAAACAGTACTTACAGATGGATTTAGAAATATAATATGGGCAGTCATAACAACTTTTGTTGTCGTTAGCTGCCACACATGAACATCATGTATATTAACAATGGTTGGAAATGATTTTAGCATATCGGCATTTAATGTTTCCATATTCATGGTGCCAGGAATTGTTTGTAACAATATTAAACCAGATTCTTTTACTATAAACAAAAATCAATAAACATACATACATACGTAATATAAATAATAGCTTCTTCTGACTTATTGGAATAAATTGAAAATAAAAAACCAACTGGGTTGTGTATTAAAATTGAACTAGATCTTTATGTATGTATGTACATATATACATATGTTACAGTTGAAGTGTATTTATAGTTGTAATATATTTTGACTCGTTGGAATATATTCCGTTTAACCCACGTAAGTTAATTCATATGGTGAATTACATTCCAACTGGTAAAAAAATATATTACAACTGAAAAACATAATTCGACTGTAACATATACATTAAAAAATAGGTTGTGGCTATTTGCAGGTACTTTATCTGCGAATTATTGGCTATTTGCAGGTACTATATCTGCGATAATTGGCTATTTGCAGGTACTATATCTGCGACAGGCGCAAAGCCTTCTGCGCTTGCGCGTGAACTTATAATCTGATTATAATTTCTTACATTAAATGTATGCTAGACTTGTTTAATCAATCGTTCATTATACACGAGGCAAATAAATTTCGCACGTTATTATAATAGATTTACATCATTTAGCTAGTTCGCGGCTTGTACTTGTATGTAGGTATTATACGTTGTATATAACAAAATGTTAACAGTAAACAAATATACGTTGTTTAAAACAAAATGTTAACAGTAAACACGCTGACAGTGACAGTTCACGCGTATGCGCAGAAGGCTTTGTGCCTGTCACAGATATAGTACCTGCAAATAGCCAATAATTCGCAGATATAGTACCTGCAAATAGCCTCAACCTAAAAAATATTACATTTTTTCCAATAATTAAAATTATAAATCAGTCAATCTTACAGTATGGATAAGTCAGAGCTAAAAGTATCAGAGCAGAAAGGATTGCCAGTGCTGGATCTAAATATTTTGCTACATCTGGATTTACAAAATATATTATCAAAGAACATACGATCACAAAAAGACAACCTAAAACAAATAAACATTTTATAATTACAAAATACAGACATACATAATGTGTTAGTTAAAATTTAATAACAAAGCTCACTAGTCATATCTCTAGTTATTTCAACTATTCCTTGTCTTTCGTGTAATTTAGGCTTTACTTGTATTGAACGCCGAGAACGTGATAATCCTCTTTGTCCTTGCCTTACAGATTCTACAGTAGCCACGCTATCCAATACTACATCTCCACTTTCAGTCACATGTAGAAAACTTCCTTGATGGAATGTGTATCCTTTAAAATATACAATGTACATATTATTAAAAATATACATAATATAAAATATAATATAGATTTCGTCTTACCGCCAATGGTTAAATAACAAAATATATTAAGAAATAATCCAATTGTTCCAATGGAAAACACAACTCTTGGATAATGCATAGCATCCAAATGATCGATGTGTATCAAAGTTTGAAGAGCTTCAATCAAAACGGAAAAACACAACGATCCAAATAAAACACACACAACCAACATCATTAGTACTTCAATTCGAGCCCATCCAAAAGTATTTCTCAGTTGCCTTTCGTCATTTCCTTTCGATGCCCCTTCCTTTCCTTTGCTGCATGATTTATCCTTACGAAAATAAATAAAAGCCATGTAAATTTATTATTTATATTTTTAAAAAATAACGAGATGTGTACATACATTACACGTACATATTATGTATATGTAAGTAAAAATGTAAATATGTTTACCTCATTTTCTGGTGTGACTTGTGAATTATTTTCTTCAGTTTCATTACCGTTTTTGTTGTGCGGACCAGAATTTGAAATCTTTGGATTTTTAGTTTGATACTGAAACAATTATAAAAAGTTTCAATACAATGCATTTTTTATATATGTACATTATAAATAAAAAAAATACATAAAAATAAAAATGACCAACAAGTTTCTGTAATACATAGAATTCTTTATATGTGCATTTGTACATTTAAATATATTTTAAATTCAGAAGTAAACAATAAAATTGCTTATATGTATTATACATACATATGTATGTATGTAAAATAAATTTTATGAGATATGCTTGCATGTAGTAAAAATCTAAAAAGATTTGCTTTTTAATGTTGACACTTTCTTTTAAAAACCGCTTATTTGAATATTAAATGAAAGTTTTAGATAGAAAAATAAGCACAATAACAATAATTTAAAAACTCATTTTTACGCTTTATTCCACAAATTTTAATGAAAATTGATAATAAATTTTGTTAAAAACTTTCACCAGAATAACAGTCGTTTATTACGTTTCATGCCTCAAATCCAACCTTAAAATGTTACATCCTCTAAAATAATTTCTCGACTTATTTTAATATTCTAAAATATGGCATGATAAATTATTTTTAAATTACAAACTAATAAATTGGCAAATATTTATACCTGCCCAAAATTATCAAATCAAAAAATAAACATACATATATACAATGAACTGTGAATGAAGAAAATGAAAAAAATTTCTATAACGATGATATCAATATCAATTCCGATTTAGTTTTCGATTCCTTGTTAAATTTCTGTTCCGGTTTCTTTATTCAGCTCCTGTTCCGGATTCTTTGTTCAGTTCCGGATCACGATTCTTTTTACAGTTCTGGATCCCGATACCCTTTTCAGTACTGGATCCTGTTACGTTTTCAGTTCCGGGTCCTGATTCCTTTTTCAGTTCCGGATATGGATTCCTATTTCAGTTCAGGATTCAGATTCCTTTTTCAGTTCCGGATACCGATACCTTTTTCAGTTATGGATCCCGATTCTTTATTCAATTCCTGTTCCAGATTCCTTTCTCAGTTCCAGATCCCGATTCCCGTTTCAGTTCTGGATCCCGATTCCTGTTTCAGTTCCGGATCCCGATTCCTTTTGTAATTCAGGATCCTGATTCTTTTTTCAGTTCCAGATCCCGATTCTTTTCTCAGTTCCGGATCCAGATTCCTTTTTCAGTTCCGGATCCCGATTCGTGTTTCAGTTCCGGATCCTGATTCTTTATTCAGTTCCTGTTCCGGATTCTTTATTCAGCTCCGGATCCTGTTTCAGATCCCGATTCCTTTTTCAGTTCCGGCTCCAGAATCCTTTTTCAGTTCCGGATCCGGATTCATTTTTTAGTTCCGGACCAGGATTCATTTTCAGCCATGTTTAAGCGATTTATATTACAAATACCGAGCGAAGCCAGTCAAAAATACACTATAATACACTAGTGTATTATAAACTCAAGTTCGTGCACATTCATCTTGAATCAATTGATATTACACATAAAATGAGATGCATTTGATATTATCCCGGACAAATAAATGGACATGATATTTGTATTATTTCTATTATGAAATATTTATTCAACTTATGTATTGTACTTATAACTTTTTGTTATATGTACTTATTGTAATAAGTACTTATTGTAATTATATATTAATATATGGGTGATATTATGCACTATTAATTCGGAGTCAATGATTAATTTATTTTGCGAATCCTGAAGTACATTCATAGAATGTAAACAAATGAACGATTACATATGTGTGTACATATTTCTATAATATTATTAAACTTATTTTCAACAAAGTAAACATTCTTACCACATCGTATTGTGACCACAATCTTACATATGGATATCTGGAATACTTTTGAATGTATGCTCTTATTTTTGTCGTTTGTTTATTATCATACATAATACTTTTATTATTTATATTTCCATTTTAAATGTACGCAGTACCCACATGCACACAATAATAACATGCACATATGAGTTCATCAACATCACCAAGAGTCGGTACCCCACTGAGTATATGATTGATATTCATAAGAATGCAAAATAAACAGACCGAAAAAAAAATGCAGCGGAACAACAAAAAGATTTTAATCAGAGTCAAATTTAATTTATGACAAGGATAAAACGGACATGTGACATGTTTGATATTTCTTTGGATAAGAATTACGGATCAAAACCTATTTGGTCTAACAGACGTGCACCACTTGCGAATACTTAAACAGTATTGACATTGACACGAAATAAGAAGTGAACAACTTCCAATTCCATTTACAAAAGCACTGTGGAGCTTCACGCCATTGGTCAATATTTCAAAAACGACCGCATTCACTCAAATTTATTACCTTACTTAATTATAATAATTCAAGTGGGACAAAGTCGAGTGTCCCTCGTGTCAACATCCTGCAGACCATATTCATAAAAATTATATGTATCGCATATTAAATAATATTATAATATTAGGTAATACGAATAAATTTTCTTGTCGTATTGGTGTCAAACTTACATTTAAGGTATGTAGAAGGCCCAAAAATGAAAGCGACACGAATACAACAGGACTAGAAAAACGTCACTTTCGATGTTTGAGATGAGGCAAGAGTTGCACACGCTTTTTATGGGAATTAGCTTTTATGGAATACATTAAAAAATTCACAAACTTTTTCAAATAAATCGATAGTCATATCGCAATAAGTTGGCATTTATCGCAATAAGTATACAAGCAATTATAAAAAAATATATAATATTTATTTAAGTTTGGACCATTGTGGCATTGTGCATTATCTTGGCGCCTTCTCAGTCAGCTCTGAATCGCCTCCTGGAAGTTTGCTCGAGTTATGCTGCAGAGCATAATATGCGGTATAATACGAGTAAATCCATGGTATTGATTTTCCGATACGGTCGAGGTCCTCATTTCGTCCCCAACATTATTTTAGATAGGCGTAATCTTGAAACCATTAGGGAAGTCAAGTATCTGGGACACCTGCTGACGGAGGATCTCTCTGATGACCATGACATCGAAAGACAAAGAAGAGCTATTTGGGTAAGGGCAAATATGCTGGCTAGACGGTTTTTAAGATGGAAGATAAAGGTACAATACAACAACTGCTACTGTGCTCTTTTCGGGCTACCTAGGAGCTGCAGCGCGTCGCAAATGTTTGTGGAAGGGCATGTGCCTCACTTTGAAGCCATTCTCAGGATGAGAGCGGCCTCTCTACGTCTTCGTATATTTTTATCGCCTAATTGTCTTCTTGCTGCTGCATCTTCTCATTTGCATTCTTCATTCTACATATGTTCGATGGATGGAACTACTCCACCGACCGCCTTGAATAGACATTAAATTATTATTATTATTTATTATTAGTACTATTTATATATTTACTTATGTATTTATTTTTTGTTTACTATTTTTCAATACTCTTTTTATTATCTATATATTATTTATATGGGCGTTGGGGATTGCACTATTCTCCCCCATCGTCTGGAATAAAAGCTATTATTATTATTATTATTATTATTACAAGAATCCCTAAGGGTGAAATCACACAGGGAAGAACGGCACGTCGTGTGCTTGGCTCCCCGCTGTGGGGGTTCTCCTACATTTCTTCAAATATGAGATACACCGTTATCGATCACTGTCAAGCAAGGATAAATATAAGGATACAATTTTACCGAAAACACTCCAGGGAGTGGTTTTAGGACGGTGTGTGCTGAGAGATGAGAAAAATAAAAATATAAATGTATGTACATACATATATATACACAGAAAAAAATACATTTAGACATATACATACATACAACCACCGAGCCAGCAGCGTGGCTCGGTGTTTGGGCTTTTGCCTAACACCGAGAGGCGCCGGGTTCGATCCCGTGGGTTGACCTCGATTGAAAAGAATTTATTCCGAGTATATCTGTAATGGGGTTTGGTGCAAACGATCGAAAAGCGCCAGACAGACTGAACCACAGATTAACTGGATGGCTGCTTTAAACGTAATTCTCGACTTCACGAATGAAAAATTGCACATCAGATGACGAGTAACATTTCGATGTGCACAGATGCAATTATTAAAATGGTAATTATTAAAATTGAGTTGGATCTTTCTGGCGAGTTTAATAAGGCAAAGTTCGGAACTAAAGTATCAGAAGCACAGAACGTATACAGGGTAGGTATGACGGGACTTCGGGTAGATTCGCTTAGTGTAAGTGCGAGCAGTGCGCACGCATAAGGTACACGTGTCGTTAATGCTACTTACTATGTCACCATTATTTGAGTATGATTAATGTACAATACAATTTATGTACAGGTTTAAAATTCATAGATGTCTTGTTAATTTCTAGTTATTCAGTGTCTCGTAATTCAGAATGTAATAAAAATGCTGTATTGTATGTAATTGGTCAGGAAGACGCATTGGGGTTTACCTTTTAGGGCTTCCTGGTATATATGTATATAATAAAATAAAATAAAATAAAATTTATAACATAATATGTACACTACCTTCAGGGTGAGGATGCAGCCTACGAGGGCTACAATATTGCACAGCATATGACATGAATCAACTAGCAGGGTGAGTGCATGAGTCACATGGCAGATGACCATTTGGGCAATGAAGTGAACCACTGATAGCACCAACACCAGATATAGAGACGCTGGCTGCCGCTTCTTCACCCACTTTTTCACGTTCATCATTGTATTTGAGCAAAGTTTACAATCACAGATGCACTGCTAACATGCAAAGCATAACGTTAGACTTGTGATGTTCAATTACTTTTTTTTTTTGGTCTTTTGTCACGTTTTCACTGAACTTCTGATAGACTTCCTGGCGACAAAACTTTCACTGGTTCGTAAGCGGCACTACGCTTATTATTCAATAGAGTTTCTTGATCATTTTCCGTTTGCTGCGTGTCCAATTCCGGTCGAGTTTTCACCATTAAATTTTTTCATCACTCTAAAGCAGATCAATTTTTTTACTTCTTATGATGTGCCCACTGAAAATTCGAAAGTAAAAATATTAAACAATCACACATACATATTTACGAAGCAAAATAATTCATAATTCATACAATATACATACGTACGTACATATGTATGTACATAAATACATAATTTATCGTGGGTATGCACATTGTTCAAATATAATTGCTAATTCAAAATTAGTATCAGATGAATTTATTATGTTTGTTATTATTTTACTGTATATGTTCTCATAAGAGATGTATGTCAATAAAAATGATTTACGTGATTTCTTCAGGTTACAATGGTTTGTATTAGATTGTTAGTAATCTAAGCCAAACATTTAAGGGCAAAGTACCAACATTTTATGTAATAATTTAATTTAATGTGTACACTCTTTATCAACAGATACAAAACAGTCATTATATGCTTACATGCATCAGAACAGTCAGATGTCCTTGGAGCAAATCTAAATTTTATCGAAACCCTCATACTGACTGACAACTGTAATTAGACAATCTCGATGAAAACTGACATAAATACCAAACATTTTATTTAGATATGAAATTTGATATGTTTGTACATATGTACATTAATACATATATGGATGAACATACATTTAAAACTTTTCTTTTCTTTCCTTAAAACTTTTTTTTTAATTATTCGGAATATTTGTTTTTTTCAATCTGTACAAAACATGGGTGGTATAGACATGGTGACAGTTTTACGATGCCCTTTTCAATTTTATCCTGCTTAAATACAAGTATGTATGTATGTATATATCACAAAGTCTTGGTCAGGGACGTCATTTCAGCTTTTTCTAAGGTGTGGCAGGCAAAAATTGGTCAAATTGATTTTTTTTTATATCGGAATAAAAATGGAAAATATTCTTTGCATACACCTCATTGAGTTTTAAAATATAAAAAATAAGCTTATTTTTGAAAAAATAATTATAAGAATATTATGTAAAAAGTCAAAAAAGCGCCGCAGGCGAAATTTTTTTTCAAAAATCTTCACATGGTCAGCAAAAATCGTCCATCAAACTGTGTCACTAAAAAACTATCAATTAACTTAATTTCTACCGACTGTCTTTATCTATGTACATATGTACGTAATAACAATAGATGAAGTTTTGAGATCATGCAAAAATTCAAACTCAGAATCGATCACTGATCACGTTTTCATAATCTAGAAAATTGTGTCTGAGTGTGCGTTTGTGTGTGTTTCTGATTGTCTTTTTATTATTTTTATAATTTTATATATGTATGTACATATGTATATTTAAAATTATTTTTATCTCAACTGGAAGTAGTACTTTTACCCTATAAGATCGAGGTGTTTTTATGTTTTTCTCGGAAACTTTTTGGCGTATTGAACTGTTATTTCATAATTATAAACTTAATGCCAAGTTATATATAAAATTTCGAGAACACCCGTTAACCGGCAGTGGCAGTGTACCGGATTTTTCTTCCACTATTTTAATCGACCCTTTAAATATCTGTGCTCTTCACGATTTCAGGTATAATTCCTTGTATCAATGTGATGAAAATATAATAAAAAAATCATTAAATTTAATTAACCAGAAGTGGGATTTTTTCCTCTTAGAAAAGTCAAAAATATTGTGAGCACACGGCTTTTTTTACCACACCCCTGAACGTATTAAGCTGAAAATTTATATTTGTATTCTTTATGTACTAACATTGATAAGGTTTTGGTCAGAAAGCAATTTTATTAAATAACTAAAAGTTTTTTTGGACCGAATTCGTTACACATGAAGATTAAATCCATCTCATTCGTTGTTTTGTGTGAGAATGAGAAATAAAATCGAGACAAATAAAAATACGAGAAATAAAATCATTTTTGATTGACCTTTTTTGAAAACAAAAAACAAATACCTTTCTAACAATTCGCTCCACAGGTCGATCAATTTCTAAGAATTTTACCCAAAGGAATACCATTTAACAAAAGAAAATATAACCTTTTTTTACATAGGCTTTATTGCAGCGATTCTATTTTTGGCCCAGTTTATGCAACTCAAAAGTAACATAACATAGCAATCATATTATTTCATTAATCTTTAAATTCTTATTGTTCTCTAAATTCACACTATTCCAAAACTAAGGCATGGCAGCTGCCATGGCATGCCCCCCAAATGACGTCGAAGGTGAAATATTTATTAGAGAGCTTCCAGAAAACTCAATGAGTCCAATGATGTTTAGTTTATTTTTATTTTATCATTTCGAAAGAAAAAATTGAACTTTGAATAAATTTAATTTACTAAAATTTTAATACCTACTAAAATGTGATTTTTTAAATTAAATTGAACAATTAAAACATATATGTACGTAATGCAGTTTCCATAAATTGTAAATTATGAGTTATTTTATTTTATTTTTAACATATTAGCCACAGTGACATTACCGAGAGCTCCAACGCGTCTCTGTGGCCAGTCATTCAATTATAACAACATAATAATAATATAATATCATAATAACATAACATAATATGGTCCACACATCGTAATATCCATCCAAACACATCGTAATATCTTAGCAGGCAACACTTATTTATTTCAGGGTTAGGTTAGGTTAGGTTAAGTTAGAATTGGCCCTATTCATTTAAGATTAGGTTGTTAGGGTTTTATTTTTGTAAAATTTTAGTTTTGTTACTGGCAAACCATTCGACATTTGATTTGCCGGGCGAAAACCGAATCACTCTTTTTATTTGCAGGGCAAAATGTTTTAAAGATGGGCATTCGCGTATAATGTCGTGATAAATACATAATTTGTCTGGAAATAGGGCTATTAATGGGGGTCTACCTCACGGGACCAAAAAGTGAAACGCCCGAAAACGCAAATATCGGAAGGCAAAGATCGAAAATCGAAAGATCTTAAGTCAAAAGATACAAAAAAGGGTCTCTCCCCCCGTCGTACATACTCACTTAATTTGCGCGAGCAGGATACAACAGGAACAAGAGGAACAGGCTTTTCCTCCCGTATTCTGCGCGCGCACATTAAACAAGGCTGTGTGACAAAAATAGAGATAATTTCACCGCATGCCACTCATATATATTATATATACATAGTACCGTTTATCATGCATCCTTTTTTTATCTTTCGACTTGAGATCTTTCGATTTTCGATCTTTGCATTCCGATATTTGCGTTTTCGGGGGTTTCACTTTAGGTCCCGTGAGGGAGACCGCAATAAATGTTACCCATTATAATATACATATGTACATAAACGCACTAAATTCAAACATTATACATACATACATTTGTATCTAAAATTAATTTCTAGGGACTATGGAAATATAATATAAACGCTTTTCTTGTAGTGGTTTTAATGCGGCCCAAATTTGCTAACCGTTTCAATGAAAATCAGATAAATTGGCAAACTCTGATAGGAAATGATCGACCTGGAGTCACAAATCCAAGGTCTGGCCAGCAGAAACCAGTGGGATTTGAACACGTGACCATTTTGTTCAAAGCATTATTTATTTATTTATTTAACGTTTTTTTGACCATTATGGCATTACAGGAAGAACCTAATGCGCCACAATGGCCTACATAATAAAATAAAAAATTAATAGATACAACAAAAAGCAAAAGCAAAAAATTAAGATACAAAAAATTTAAAAAAAGAAAAGTAAAAAAAAAATAATACAGCATTTAACACAATCATAAAAAACTTTATAGTAATTAAAATTTAAAATAAGAAAAAATACAAATAAGGGAATGTCTTGCACCTGCTGCCTGTTCCGATAAATAAGAACAACCTACAAATACAAAACATCCCCGCGAGGCCCAAATGGAAGAGAGTAGAGATTCCACTCATACATCACATTCAAATTAAGAAAGTAATGATGAGCGCAGGTTACCAGACAAATATGTTAAAATAATATCCGATAATCTACGCTCACCGCGGTGGAAAATATCGCATTCAGGGACGGCAGCAAACCACTGGCACAAACCAAACCACATTATATACTAACCACTAGTCTATTCTGCTAATTTGATATTTGAATTAAAACATGTTTCTAGTGTTGAAATGTACACTTGAATTGAATTGGTTCAAGTTGAATATAATTACATATGTATATTTACGTGATGACACACAAAACGTAATACGAACACGGACACTCGAAGAAATGTACGCGGTAATGTTCATATGAAAGAAAACGGAATTCTTTCCAGTAAAGGCCGTTATCGACTAACCTACATAATTACCTGTTTTAACTAACTTGCGCCAATGAAAAGTGCATTTTATGTGTGTACGATACGATCGCGAAAATTACACCGACTAGAGGTCGAGTCCCATTGCGTATCCTTGCAATTACCGTACACCGTATCAAGATGTGTAGCTGTAACGAGAGCGATGTGCAATTACGCGCGGCAAATTTGAATGTCGTATTTGCAATGAAAAAAGTGCTATCCCGCGGATGTAAAGAATGTGGAGAATGCTCTGAGGTCAACAATCCTCGGAGACGGTTCGACCTTTTGCAAAGTTATCTGTCCTTTGTTTTGCTCGGAGAAATGTATATGCATTCGATCAGGTCGTCGACATATTTTTTTAACCCTTCGAATACCGAACTTGAATGCTCGATAGTATATATACATATGTACATATCGCATATGTGACATGCGATAAATGTGGCATACCGACATCAATTCCGAATACTTGCATACCTCTTTGCTTAGGTATAATTATGAAATTATAAAATAAAATTTTATAATCGACTAGGTATTTTAATATATTATATGTATATTCAAATACTATCAAAGAAGCATAATACGTTTGTATTATGAAGCATAATATTTAAAGCTAGGTCGTAAAAGAAATTGAGTACATAGTGTATAGTAAGTAGGTCTTCTCGTGATTTAAAATCGTGAAACATTTGGAAACAACCACATCCCATAAACAAGCGAACAAATATAATCCCTAATCAAGTCGAATTTCTGTCAATTCTTCCACATTTTTGGAAGGGCAAAGAAATACATAAGATATGTATGTATGTTGTAACTAGTATTCGGCGGTGCTTTTTCCAGGAAAAAAGGGCGTTTTGGGGCTATTTTCCAGGAAACAAGGCAAACTTTAAAGCTAGAGAGCAAAAATAAGGTTCACCATAAAAATGAACAATAGTGCGCAGGGTTGCGCCGGCCTATGGTTATAACTAGAGGTAGGATAGTCACAGTGCTATCCATTGTTCGACAAACCTTTTACAATGCATTTACAACCTTTGAACAATACACGGCCCCCTCAGGCTCCGGTGACTAGTTATAACTAAGGGACGGCGGTCGGTTTCTATTCGGACAAAAAAATGGGTTCACCATTGTCAATTTCTATTTTCAAACTTTATTTTTTGGTCTCATGTTTGTAGAACAATAGTATTTGTTAATAGTAATTGACAATATTCAACCGTCTTTCCTGGGAAATGGAAACGCCACCGCCGATCTCTAGTTATAAACCACGCTTTTTTGCAGTCTTGCTTTGTTAACCAATGGAAAGGTCTATTATTATTTAAAGAGCACCAAGCCAACGCCGAAGTCTAGTTATAACCAAAGATCGGTGGATAAGTAGCTTTTGCTCACAAAAAATGTATCGAGAACTGAGATTAATTCCGACGTTGTTTTCAAAAGAACTCAAGCAAATAAATTATAATTCAAAATAGTGCTTGGTCGACCATCTTGAATTAATGTGAAAATTATAAATGATTTTCGACAAATCCCATTAAGGGGGCTGGATACCCGAAACCGTATTTTTGTTGCCGTTCCTTTCTTCGATATATATATTGAGTGAATGCGACAATATATATATATATATATATATTGAGTGAATGCGACAGTTGCGCCTCGACCAGATAATACCTACATATGTATATTAAATCGACAAAATCGAGATTTCGTATTCTCCAGTTTTCTCCCCCGGATCTGGACCAATTTAAAAAAAATTTCATCATCGGTATGAGAAAGATATTTTCTATGTTTGTGTTTTCGTATTTTTTTTTAAATCAACCGTTAAATTAGCACGCTGGACTCTTTTTGTGGGTGTAAAACCGAGTCGATTTTATAGATGTTTGGTGGGTCCTAGCTCCTATAAAAAAATAACTAATCAAAAAAATAAAAAGATAGAAACATGCCTGTGGTGGATATCCATAGCATAATTAAAAATAATTTCTCTAGTGCCGTAATTGAGGAAGGGAGCAGTGTAATTCGTTTGTATGGACAAGGCGCTGGTGTCCAGCCCTCTTAACATGCTAATTAATGTACATACATATGTTACCGTCAAAGTGTATTACCAGTTGTAATATACATATGTATTTTATCTAGCGTTTTATATAATTCATACTCGAATACAAATTAACTGGTAGATATATGTTTCAGTGCTCGCCAGTAATTACATATATATTAGTTTTGACAGTTCAGATTGTTGATTTATTTATGTTTTAAAGAATCCCTTAAAATTCAAATTCAAAATTCAACATTACGAACTAAAATTTCCACTTACACGAAAACCATGTGAACTGTATAAGAGGTATGTAATAAAAAAGAGTTCCATATTACGCTAACAATAAAAATTTTACTTTCCGACTCAAATTGCTAGCCAAGTGGCGTTTTCACGAAAAGCAGCACTGTGAATGAAATAAATACATGTGTGTATGTAGAAATCCTAGGTTCTGAGAATGATATTCAAAAAGTGATTGAAATAAATGGAATACCACGAAGAAAAGAATACGTACATATGTATTGGCTGATTCTGACCAGTTCGATTGTAAATCCATTTTATCATACGAAATAACTACGTGGGATAGATGAAACGTGTTTTAACTAGTCAAAATATATTACAACTGGAAATAAACATTTATGAAAATGTTCCGCGAATAAGTACAATTCAAAGGTGATTTTTTTTACATTTATGTAATATGCTAAAAAAATTACATAATAAAATTTCTTTTTACTCAATTTTCTATTACGAAGTATACAATTCAATTCTCACCAGTATTTAGTCACAGTTCGTAATTGCACACTTTCATTCCAGCAAAAGAACATTTTGCAACATTCGGACAAATGTCAATATTCAACCGAAATTAAAATGCACAGATTTTTTACGTAATTATCATTTAATACAATCATTATATTGTAATACCTTGATTGCTACTAGAACAGCGATTGATGATAAACGTTATCGCAAATACATACGTACTTATTGTTATCGTATGAAACTACATATAATTGTAATAGATTACACTCTTTCACAAGTTGCGATTTGGAACAATGTGAAGACACGATAATCTTTTCCGATTTCAGAACATATACATACATACATATGTATGTATGTATGTACAAACATATGTAACAATTGGATGATGTAGCGGTTCAATTTTCAAATTGACATTATAAACGAGCGAATTCCTGTCGAGGGAACTCATTGTGAACAGACAATGGCGTCGACAGTCTGGTTCCAAGATTTAAAACAGAATACAAACGCATATTCGAAATGATTTTTAACAAACTGATTACTTTATCTTATCATATATATAATATCGCTATTCTGTCTGTGTGTCTGTCTATCTGTCTGTCTGTCTGAGGTAATGCTCGCAGTACTACATACACATAATCGTTTCGATTCTACATACCTACATATTTTCATATGTACGTTACAACTAAATCACTGCATAAAGTAAATACGAATAAAATAACAAAAGAAAAAAAACTTCTATATATACTATTTCCTACCAATGTTTCCTCTTGGCAGCCAAATGACCGCCATCTATTGAAAATTTATTTAATTAATTAATTAATTTTTCTATTTATGTTTTGTATTGTTTTCATGTATGTAGGTAGGTAGGTAGTTTTTACCATTTTTTTTTTATATTAAACAATTAAATATAAATCGAACACAAGACCAACGACACATTTCTTTTACTCTAGAGAATGGAGGTTTTTTATGTTTTTCTCAGAAATTTTTTGGTTTATTGAACTGAAATTTCATATCTAGAAGTTTAAGCTTTATACAAAGTTATGTATAAAATTTGGTATGCATCCGTCAACCGGAAGTGGCAGATTACTCTTGTTCGATTTTTCTTCAACAATTTTTTTCGACCTCTTAAACATGTTCACTTAAAAGTATAATTCTTGTATCAATGTGATGAAAATAAAAAAATCACTAAATTTAATAAACCGGAAGTGGCATTTTTTCCTCTTAGAAAAGTCAAAAGTGTTGTGACCACGATTATTTCCACACCCCTTAACGTATCAAGCTGAAAATTTATATTTGTATTCTTTCTGTACTAACTTACAGCTGATAAAGTTTTGGTCAGAATTTGTAAACAGGAAGTAGTATTTCTTTTTAAACAATATTTCATTATTTTATTTTGTCCTTTTAAATTATTTTTATTTTATTGATATTTAATGTGTATAATATTTATAGTGATTTTACGTAATAAAAAAAATTGAACACAATCCGACAACCGGAAGTAGAACTTTTGTCTTGTGTAAGTTTCCCTACATTTGCGCTCAATTTTCATCAGGTACGTGTATGTATGTTTAATTATCCAATTTTGTTTTGTGACCTTCTTATATTCTTCAAATACATAGATAAAGTCATGGGTTGGTCACACCCGAATTTTTTTAAGTTAAATACATTTAACCCAGCAAACACTATGTATGTATGTTATTTAATTCAACAGAACTTTATGTATTTACTTGTAAAGAAATAATTGCTCCTTTTCATAAATCCTGTGCTTTATTTACTTAATTTGCCGCCCCTTTAACTATGCGGCCCGTAAGCAGTGTGTTGTTTGCTGGACGCCGCTGTATTAATATTTAACTTAAACCGTAAATTATCGTACCGAGTAAACTAATTTCAGTTATCATAAATTACACGGTATTATATACACACAACAAATAGAAGCGTCCACTCAGCCACATAAACGTTTTTCTTTATAACCATTATATTACATGTATACTTGGCCACATCACGGAATCATTTTGCATATAGAAAGAGTAGCTCAGACGCAACACAATGAGATAATTCAAATGTTCAAATAATACTTCTCAGGAATATTGATAGAGCTTTTTATGACTTTCTTCACTTTCTACTTGTGTAATTATCCGTACAGTGCGACAAAGACTAAATAACAAACTGGAATCGACCGAGAACGACACATGCATATTAACAACAAATTCGTAGTTGTGTTTCAGTGGGACTTTTCAAAATTTGCCAACTAGCTCACAATAGACGAACCCCCACGTCTATTATGTCCAACATTATTGTCCTTCCGGTTCGAGGTTCACAATTTGAGTGCAATTTGTACTCTCGAACAATAGCGCAATATAATTGAATCAGATATTACCAATCTAAACCGAATTAAATTTCAAATAAAAATATCTTATTAAGAGGGCTGGACACCAGCGCCTTGTCCATACAAACGTATTACACTTCTCCCTTCCTCAATTATGGCACTAGAAAAATTATTTTAATAGATATGCTATGGATATCTACCATTGGCATGCATCTGTGCTTTTATTTTTTTGATTAGTTATTTTTTCTAGGAGCTAGGAGCCGCCAAACATCTATAAAATCGCCTCTTTTTTACACCCACAAAAATAGTTCAGCGTGCTTATTTAACGGTCGATTTAAAAAAAATATGCACAGAGTTGCATAGAAAATATCTTTCTCATACCGATGATGAAATTTTATTAAAAATTGGTCCAGTTTCGGAGGAGAAAATTGGAGAATACGAAACCTCGATTTCGTCAATTTAAAATACGTATTATCTGGTTGAAGCGCAACTGTCGCATTCACTCAATATATATATTGATATATATTGTCGCATTCACTCAATATATGTATATGTACATTCACTCAATATATATATCGAAGAAAGGAACGGCAACAAAATTAAGGTTTCGGGTGTACAGCCTTCTCTTAAGATACGTTGCTTAAAATCTTTAATTTTTCTATTGAACACATTTTTCTATTGAAATCATTTCTATTGACTATTGAACACACACTTCAATGTGAGAATTTCAATTAATTGATATGGTAACTAAGTAAACAGAAACCATTTTCCAACATAGCTGATATCACTTTCGGTAATGATTCAAAGTCTTTGTAAATATTTTTTTAGAAAGGGATCAACTTAGATTTTCAAGAAAAGTCACTGAGATTAGCACTTTGAATGCTGACGTTTGGCGTTTTGCCAACAAATCCATGGGCCTGAAAAACGCCGATAGGCGTTGTATTTTGAGCATGTACAAAGTAAACAAGAATACTACCCGTTAAGCCTTTCCGGGTAGCATTGAACATGGGTCGTGTAATCCGTGTCATTCATTTGTCAACGTTTATAAAGACTGGTTTACATCGGAATTTCTGAATTTATAACCCTAGCAAAATTTCCCGTTGGAAATCCCTAACTGCTGAATATTTTAGATTGTGGCTTGGCATGTACATTGCGAGAATTACATTTTAACAACAATGAAGAAGATGGAACTAGTTTTGGAAAAATACATTCATTAAGTGGATCAACACAGTGGGGCACGTTCCAGAAGTACCAAAAGACAGATTAATTTATAAGATTCTAACAAAGACGTTGCTACCCGAATCCATTTGTAGATAAAGGAAAAGAAAAATAAGAGTTTCATCGATCATTAGCCAGTTTATGTACAAGTTCATCGTTGTTAGACTCCAATCGTACCAAAACGGCCATGAAAACTTTCAAATCGTACATTGTATGTATATGTATTTGTAAATTAGCTCTTGCATTACAATAGCATCTTCACAACCAAGTCCCACGAAAATTGCATGCAATTTTGTAGCCGTTTTTTTTTTGCATAATATATTATGACATTAAGAATTGTGAAACATAAATCCCATAAAAATCTCAATTCTTGTATGCACATGCGAACTATCTTCATCACTCTAACAGAAAGGTGTTTGTGCACAAGCATTGTATTTGTCAATTGTGAGATCATCGTATTTCTTTGATCACACCTCATTCTATGAGCTCAATCATTATTACAATTTTTTTCTTTGTGGCAGATTGAAATTTAATAATCTTATCAAAATTGATTGGAGATTAGCAGAACCAGCGTTCTGAAGCGAGAGTGCGCCAACAAAAATTACCTCGCATCGTTGCCTATCTAGGGAACTTTCCTAGAATAGGAACAACAAAGAAAGTATTGAGATATTCAATAACTATGAGAATACAATCTCCTCATGCACAAGTCACGCAATGTAGGTATTAAATAGCACTCAGCTAAAATAATATACATATATATAAAATAATGCTATAGTATCGGACGATCAGTGGGTCAATGGACGAGCACTTAATAGATAATCATTTTTCAATTTTATAAAATAAATTCTGAAGGTTGCTATGTTGATAAAATGTAGGTTTAGTAGATATTGCAAAAACATTTATCTAATATAAAAACAACATTTAGTACCTTTATGGGAAGATCATCTCACTGTTTTGTTTGAGAGTAGCATCAATGAAAGAGGAAATAACAAAAGCTATGAAAAATAATTCCGTTAAATGTTTATACTACCTACATACATACATCATATTTAATCATGTGTTAATGATAAAAACAACCTCTACATAAATTTCAATCGAACATATGTATGTAAGTGCATGTTGATCATAAAAATAAATAATTCAAACGTTGTTATTATAAAATCACCGTTCAAATTTTAAATCATGCCGATTTGAAAAAACCGATATAAAAGGCATTTATTACGATATTTTCTTTTTATATCCAAATTTGTGACTCACCAAGAAAAATTTTCTTCGTAGGATTAGTTTTCGTTGTAATTAGCCGGAGTTCCGCGTGTATTACAGAAATGATTATCTCTACTGCAATTTACGAGCTAATTGTATACACTTCACACATAAAACGAGATAAAATTGAAAATCAGTGAAAGCCGACCGAGATTGATTTAGCCGGTGATGACGACCAGCCCCGACCAAAACGATAGTATGAATGAGAGTTCAGCTCAGAACAACTGCTGTATCGTCACGCTACATTTCCGTGCTCTTATCGCATACCGACCAACAAGATAATACCAGAAAAGTAAGGAAACTTTCCAATTCGTCTTAAATGGATTTCATTACTGAATATTACAACATTGTTGACAAATTTGACTGATTAATGGAAAGTGTGTGGGTTAACTATATAATGTTTACCCATACGTTAACTAATAATATCGATTAAATGTCAAGTATAATACTTGTAATGTATAACGGTGAAAATGGTGATAGAAATTCAATACATATACGTACTTATTTTATAAAAAATTTCAACTTAAGTTCAGCATGAAATGCCTTCATTCTTGTTAATCTTATGTGTGCCTGTAATCTATCCCATTGTTATGAACTTTGTTCCTTCTTTGATACTTTCAAACAGTAAACATCACTGTTTTTAATTTATTTATTTATATAAAGAAGTGTTTCAGAAAAAAAATATTGCGGTTTCCCTTTGTCATTTGAGTGATAGGAGGAATGGAAAATACCTTGGTAAAAAATTTGGTTGTTCCAATTTTGTACATAAATCAGTAAATTTATTATTACATAAAATAATGCACCTGGATTTTAAATCTCATTTTAATGCCTACTTCTGTAAGAATATTCAAAATCAACCAGAAGTAGTTGAATAGGTATATTCTAGGTATATCTGGCACCCAAAAACTCCATCAATCGAAAGCCAGCCACGCAAAATATTGTACTAACGATAACTCGAGTGCCAGATGTTCAGCGATCGAGATTTTAATGAATAATAATAATTTTGAAGAATAATCCGTTTACCATTGCATTATATGTAGCTTAAAATTGGCAAATTTCCCTATTTGTACTGTATATGTTACAGTGAAATTATAATTACACTGACATTTCCGTGAAATGTCAGTGTAATTATATCTAATACATTTTCTCTGGGTATAGTTATATTTTCAATACGGTAATTACATATTCACAGGCCCGTGTTAGTGAAATTATAATTTTTGACAGTTGGATGATAGTGAAATGCCGAACTCGTGCTCACACGCCGTCCCCGCAAACCCGCTCCTGTCCATTCCCATTCTGTATAATATATTAATACACATCATAATATCTTAGCAGCTAACAATATTTTATTTAAGGCTAGGTTAGGTTAGGTTAAGTTAGGGTTGGTTTTATTTATTTAAGGTTTAGTACGTGGGACAGATGTGTTGACCGTGTCCCGGTCTAAGAAAACACCGTTTGTGTTTGTAAGAGGATCGTTTATTTTTGATCAATCGTTACGATGGTTATTGTATGTACGAAGAGGTTGAGCTTCGGAGAAGTGAGCTGGTTGAACTCCAGAGGTTCACTCTAGTGTTGGGAGCTGGTGCATCGCTTTATATACGTTCTGGCTTCAAGCGTCCGTATGCAGATGCTTTGTCTTCGTTTCCAGGACACGTGTTGACCTATTTTCGAGGCGCGCGCTCGGTACACGTGTGGTTTATAGCTATGGAGTCAGCGTGCCACGCGTAAACGCATGTGTCGCGGTTGCCTGATGACATCACTGTTGGGTTTCGTTCGTTTTACGATCAAGCGATGAACTCTTTCTTCTGGAATGGTCGAAGGGGTCGTTGCCCTTGAGTTATGCATGTTTGTACAGGATGGATGATGAAATCACTGGTTTTGATTCGTAATAGCACAAGTTGTGCTATATTCCTACAAAGGTAAGGTTAGGTTTGGAAGTTAGGGTTGGTAGTACGACGTGCACTATCGTGTGGTGCATTAACGTTCGAATTACAAATTCACTGACATTGAGAAGTGAATTTGTCGTTCTATTACTACAACCGTACTCACTGCTTGAGTAAGAGAAATTATAATTTCAGTGACAATAACAGTTTCACTCTAAGATATACACAGTTTTCATTTGTAAGAACTTTTTCGATAAAAGTGCTGTAAAAACCTTTAAAAATGACGTAAGCAATTTCTCCAGTTCGTTGAAATTTTTAAATTACATCAAATTCAATTTCGAATAGAAATAACAAACCTAGGAATATCTCGTTGATACATTTTCAAAAATTAATACTGGTCGAAATTGATGGTGTTTAGAATATCGAAACCCATTCCATGAACGCTGTGATAACACGCAAGTGCCGATGACAGCTTTTACGGCGATAGTGTAATTCAATAAACATTTCAGTCAGACTTAAAAATTCATCAGGGTTGTTAATCGTGTGGTATATAAATTTATATAATTCCCACAATGGGGCAGGGCTCAAGCTCCAGTTGCGGTTCTGGAACCAACCATGAGGATCTGGGATCCTTTCCCGTCGAGTTGGTCCAAGAAGACCTGCTGCGACATGCCAGAATCTTCGCCGAGATCGCTGCTCTATCGTACGAAGACTTTGTCCGGCAAATGGGAGAACTCAACAAATTGTAAATAAACATACCATCCCTCTAATTTATAAATAAAATGCATAATTTATTACTCATAGAAATTTAATCGTTTGAACCATTGCACAAAACAATTATATTGTTTTCGTTTAAAATCAGCTTCTCATGATAGAACCTCTTAGTTCAATTAAGTGAGAAGATCAATATTTCTTTATTCAAACCTCCGTATCTGATGATATTATTTTCAGGTCAAAAAAATGTCTGGATTCGAATGGGAAGCAACTGGTCTTTGCGGTGAAAAAAGGCACCGATTCGACAATCCTCTGGAAAGGCACCGTTCGTATTGGTTGTGTCAAGATTGATCCGTCGACATCATCCGTAGAAACTTATCGTCTAATCAATCTGGCAGAATTTTTGCAAGTGTTTAAAACTCTTCAAGGACATATCAAATGCATAGAAGCAAATGCTAAAAAGATCACGATAAATGCAAGCACTTCAAGCGATACAAATTCAACGCCATATTTGACTGCTTCGATTTTATTACAAAAAATTGATGATATTGATAAATGTAAAAATTTTGACAAACTTACAGAATGTTGTATTTGCCTAGAAAGAAAACCAGAAGTGAGTCTACCTTGTGCACACTCATACTGTCTTACCTGCATAGAACAATGGTAAGCATTATACATACATATGTATGTACATATCAGTGGCATGCGGTGGAAATTTATGTCTCTATCGCACAGCTTTACTTCGACGTGCGATAGAAACAGAGAAATTTCCACCGCACGCCACTGATACGTCCATATAGTACATATAAATTTATAAAGACTGTATGTTTGCCATTTTCTTAATATAAAAATTCACTTTTAGGAACGTTAAATTGAACAATAAAACGTGTCCAATATGTCGAGAAAGGCTAGAGACCACCGACGATACCTGGGTGATTTCCGATGCTCCCGATACGGATGAAATAGTTGCTGAAATATGTTCCAATTTGGAAGAATTATCTCAACTATCTCCAAAACACATGCCAAAATAATTATCAATTTTTATATGTTTGTGCAATTCTTTAAATAGCTCATCAAAATATTACATATACATATGTATTTATAATATATTAGTTTTAATCTATCAATAATAAATCATTTTTAAATTATATTATTCTAAAAGATATTTTATGTGTATATAACCAGTGGCGGCTCGTCCATACGCACTGCGGTACTGCAGCACCCCCAAGGAAATTGAGAAAAATTTAATATTATTATATACATAAATGTATGTATGTATATTATATAAAAATATCAATATTATTAATATTATTAAGCCTGCCCGCACACCGATACATCCAATAATGATCATACATCGCTGTACTAATATCAGAAAGTGAGGCATCGTTTATGATTTTGTGCAGTACGGTTTTCGATGGAATATGCCGAGTGGGTGAAGGAGGGGCGCGGGGGCAGCTAGAAGCTTGGTCCGTACTGCATTCCCAACAGTGCCATGTAAACACATTTCTTGTTGCGTTCGTGTGCGCTCGACACGCTCCTCACTTTTCTTCTGCACCTTTTGTCTTTCCTTCTACACCTTCTACACTTTCTACGTTTCTACACGTCACTTTAAGTATTTAAGATGGTATCAAAATCAAGAGAAGCTGAGCCAATGTTTTCAAGAACTTAAATATTCTTCCGAAAATACTGATAAAACAATAACAGATTCTACCAATTTACTGAATACAATTTTTTATTTTAGTCAGAACTTTTTCACAAGTTAATGCCGCATCTAGAAATTATTTATAACCAAATGCAATCTAACATAGTAATATCGATGCATTTTCAATTAAAGAAAACTTAAAAAGTTTTACTAATGTCATTATACAAATATGAGATTCCAAAAATATTTGTTGCATATATTATACGCATATATTATCGCACATATTATAGAGGCCAAAAATATGTGTGATGTTATTATTAAGGATATAAAAGAAAGATACACTTTTTCTAATCAATTAAAAGCTGTGAAATTATTTAATAAAGAAAATTTTGAAAAGTACTGAAAGAAAATGCCAATGGAAGATCTACTACTAACCGTTGAATCATATCCAATGTTAGATAAAGAAAAACTTCAAACTGAATTAGAAGTGTTTTACTCAAGGAAAGAAATGCATAGTATTAATGATTTATTAATATTTTTAAAACTTATTTTTGCAATCAATTTATGCAAAGTTCGTGTGGAAATAACAAAACTTATTCAAATTCTGCTTACAACTTCAACTACCTCTGAGCCAGAACGGTGTTTTTCATCAATAAATAGAATAAAAACATACATATATAAGAAACACAATGGTTCAGGAAAGATTGACGGCTTTGTCTATGCTGTCAATTGAAAAAAATGATGATGAACAGTGAAAAATTTAACGAAAAGGTGATAGACCTTTTTTCAAGGAAAAAAGACAGAAGAATCAATTTTATAATGAAATAAAATACATATAATGTTTAATTTTCATCATTTTGATGTTAATAGTAAAATATAATCCAAATATACATTTTTATTATTTTTAATCAACCGCAGCACCCCCAGATATCTTATCCACGAGCCGCCACTGTATATAACTATCATTTAGTGTTAATTCAAAGTTTTAAATACTTGAATTTTTCATTTATTTATTATACTTGGGGGGTGGCAACATAGTCGACGATTATAAAAACTGAAAAAAATCAGAGAAATTCAAATTAATACATACGTAATGAACTGCAGTGGTAAACTCTGATATTTTATTTTGAATCTACCACCATATGAATCATGATAATATTGGATTATCAGTAAACATGATAAAAGTAAACTTTCATCGTTGACAAAAATCTAGTTTCAATAAAAACAAAAAAAAAGATTATAAATAATATGTTAAGGGACAAATAAAATGACATGTGTTAAGTAAAGTTTATCGTTTATTTACATATTTATATAAAATGTCAGATATCTCATGCCATTTGTGATAACAACAAATAATGCTTTGTTTATTTGGTGAAATTTGGAATTGTCTTACTTTCATAAATTTTCCTTTCAAGTATATATGCATGTATGTACATATATTTAGAACATCCAAATTTCACTTAACGCTATGTATCAAAATAATTCCGTTTCTATTAACGGCTAATGAGGCTAGTGTGGACAGCATTGATTGTAAAATAATTTGAGTAACACTATTGTAGAAGGCACGCACATTTTAAATGGAAGTATTGCTTACGAAAGCTCCAAATCAATTATTTATTGCGATATTATCACTAATTTACAGAACCACTCTAGATTCGAGTAATCACATTTTAAATTGCTTTAGTTAAATATATATCTTTATGTATGTACAAACTGTATGCAAAGGGTAAATGGGGATCATTTCAGTATAAGATCAAAAGTAAAAAAACATTAAACCAACCTAATGTTCCCACTTAATATTAAAAATAAATAAAATTATACAAAATGAAAAGAAAAAAAACATGTACGCCAAAATATCTATTCTAAGGTTACTCTAACAAAAATCGATATCACAAAGCAGACTTTCACTATCTTCAGTTCATTAGAAGCTATTTTTATATGTAATTATTTTAGAGATCCCAATGGAGCTACATATATATGTATGTACTTAAGTATATAAATTACAATTCATATATTATTCAGGTGTCAGATGTCCTGCTAATTATAAAAATTACTTTTTATATAAAAAGATGGGTTATACATATGTTACGCAATGCATATATAATAAAAATACAAGTCTAAAGATGATATTTTGGTATAAAAACATACCAATTGAATGTTCAAATATGAACTTCTTTAAAAATGATTGAAATTTACTATCCATATATAAATTTTATCCAGACAAACACACTTTCAAACATGACATAAAAATGGAATTGAAAAAACTCACAACAATGGTAAATTCCTATGAACAATAAATTTATGTAGAACTATCAATATATGTAGCTAAAGATATCCATACCAATCCATGTTAATTAAGCTATAATCAATTTGTTAAAATATTTTAAGAATCACTAAAAATAAAAACATCTAAATACATTAATTTAGATCATGAGAAATTAAGCACATTCATTTCCGTAAAACTTTTGGAATATAAATTCACCCTTAATTCAATCGAATGAAAAAGGAATCATGAATTACAAGAATAAGAGAAACTATTCAAACTAAACTGGAATGGTTTGGTCTGATTTTTCTTTTTATTCATAATTTGAAATGAAAAATTAATAAACAAATGAGAATCACTGGATAACTAAAACTACACATAAAATATATAATTTAGTCGATTCTTCTTTTTTTCTTTCCCGACTTCTTTTGTTTCTCTAATGCCTCCATTCTCATGTCTTCTAAATCTTCCATTATACCTGAAAATAAAACAATTTATTTAACGATACCAATATTTTTGCTTCTATTATAAAAATATGCGATTAAAAAATATATTCTTAAAGTAAAGAATGGATAATTAATCATACCTATTTTTTTACTAATATATTCTTCTCGCATAACCTGGGAATAGTTCGATTCCATGTTTGCAACATCATCTTCAGTATCTCGATATCTAAAAAAATAATAATTGAATAACATATGTACTCATGTACACACATAGGACCAATATGAGAAAATATAATACTAAGCAATGTTAAAGATTATTTTTTTACTCGAGTGATAAATATAAACAAAAATTTCAATTCACACTATACCTTGATTTATCATAGCCAAATATTTCTTTAATGTATTTCGATACATCATTTCCCTCTTCAGGACCATCATCTATAAAATCTTCTAATGAAGAATCATATTCAGAATCATCGTCGTCTATAATTCTCCCTGTAAATAAAACAAACAATTATATTTAAGAGTTCAATCACATTAAAAAATTAAAAAAAAAACAAAGACAATATGCACATACTTTTTAAAATTGGTTTTTCTTTCTTTTTTCTTATATCTGGTGGAGGGAATTGACGAGCTCCTTTAACATCTGGTGGAGGAAACTGGCGTATTCCTCGAACATCCGATGGAGGAAATTGACGGACTCCTTTGACATCTGATGGAGGGAATTGACGTGCTCCTTTAATATCTGATGGGGGGAAAGGTCTACTTTTTTTAACATCATTTGGTAAACGTTTTGCGTCTTTATTAGGAGTTAGTGTGTTGAGCTTTCCTGGCTTATTTTCGTATGATGGAGACGCTTTTCTTTCTTGCACATTCAATTTTCCCATTGCAGACAATCTGTTCTTACTCACATCTTTTTCTGAAACTAGGTGCTTTGCTTTTAAATCTTTTGGCCCTTGACCACTTGCACTAGCACTCGTTTTTTCATTTTGATACTTAATTGGTCTTTGATTTCCAATATTGTTTTTAGAAGTTTTAGCACTTAGAGATGAATTAGAATTGGAAGAATTGATAGGATGGTGGCCATTAACCTTCGATGTGGATAGTGATGCTTTATGATTTGCATTACTGAGAGATTTATTTGCGCTTTGGTGTGCAATGCCATTTTTAGAAGATGTATTTTGTGAGTCGTTCGATTCTTTTGGAATTCTACTACTCTGTGACGTATTTAATGGTGTTCTTGAATTATTTATATTATGACTCATATTCATTCTATTTCCCCCATCATTGAATCTAGATTTTTGTAAATTAATATCTTTAGTACCTTTACTAAGCGATTCCCTATTTCTATCATCTTTCTTAATGAGACTTTTCTCTCCTTTATTTCCATCATTTTTGATATTTTTGGGATTGCTGTTATTATTGCTATTATTACTATTATTATTAGACCTATCACCAATTTTTGGAATTCGCATACTAGTCACACTATTTTGAGATTTTGATGCCTCAGGTTTTTTTACGTGTGATGATTTTGATAGAGATTCTTCTCTTTGGATACTAGAGCGTGGTGCTGAATCTTGCTTTTTACCTAAAAAAAAATCTTAGTTAATATTTTATATATCTAGTAATGTATGTATATTCAATCGGATTAAGTATCAACAGTCGTCTCTTGATTCACCTTCGGTTCGCAGACGACATATTGTTAATAATAGTAGAATCGATCATTAATTATTTATATTTAGGGCAAATAATAGACATGTCCAGTAGTAAAGAAGAGGAAATAAAGAGACATGTGAAATTAGGATGGAGTGCATTTGAGGAAATGAACGCCGTTTTTAAATCAAAAATGCCACTTTGTCTGAAGGGAAAGATCTTAAATCATGTGTTTTGCCAGTGATAACATATGGTTGAGAAGTATGACATGGATAGTGGATATATGTAGTGGAGAATGAAGAGATTGAAATGGCAACGGGCAAGTCACATAGCTAGAAGAATGGATGGTGGACAAAATAATGTAAAATGTAAAAGAGTGAAAGGAAGATGGAGCGAGTTGAGCAAAACAGAGACGAATGGAAGCGCGATGGAGAAGTCTTCGTCCAGAAGTACGTGGTGAATGTCTGTAAATGATGATGATGGTATATTCAATTATTATAAAACAAACAATCGAGACAAACCTGTTGGAGCCATTGCTCGTTCTTTTTCCCTACGTAGACGAGCTTCTCTGAAAGCCTTTTGTTCCTCGAATTCCCTCTTCTGTTTTTTAGTCATTGGTCTTTCATACTCTTCACTATATTCAACCTTTTTTGTTTCGACAACTATTGGTTCAAATTGCTTTTTTTCAGCAATTTTCAGCAACTGATTGAAGTCAAGAGGTGGTGGTGCCGGTGGTCGTTTTGGTTTTGGTTTCTCTTCTACCCTTTCTTGCCGTCTAGTAGTATCATCACTATGACCTAAAAATAACACCATTCAATTTGTTAAGTTTATATATTAAAAAAAAAAACAGACATCAATTGAATTCAACACCCTATTTATGGTAATAATATGGCATAAAACATATAAACAAAAATTAGACATCATGATATTTGATCATATGCAAAATAATACGCAACATAAAATTATTTACCATCATCATCTTCGTGTGCATTGGTATGAGATTTCCTTTTTCTTTTATGGGGCATGGAATCCTCCTCTTGCTGTCGGTTAATAGCCGCTCGGACTCTATCTTTTGTACCCAACAAATCGTGACTGATCTTTTTCTTCCCGGTCGGAAACTTCTCTTCCTCAGGTACACTTTTATATCGTTCCATCATTTTCGAATAAAACGCAGACGCCTCCTGAGACACGTAACCGTAATCGTCTTCATCGGGTTGATCGGGACCGTGCATCGTCACCGCAGTATTAACATTATCCACAGCTTCATCGAGCACCGACTTGTTTGCAGACTTTATAACTTTCAACATTTTCTTAATTTTATTTGTAGCTTTAGTGTCTCGCATCGCCAACAATTCATCTCTCTTCCGCCGAGCCTCTTTCGACTTTTGACGTTCCTCTTCTTCTTTTTTGGCAAGAAATTTTTGTATATTTGAAGATAATGTTTTCGATTTATTTTCTTTTTTGGGCGGCTCAAATTTAGTTTTGTAAAAGTTACTCTGAAATTGAAATAGATAAACAGAAGCATATTATAAACATGTATAGATACATGATACCTATATGTAAATCACGTGTATAGATATATGTAAATCAACTAACGTATGGTGTATACCATACGTTAGTTGATTTACAATATGGTAAGTCAGAAAGATATGCGCATATGGAATACTAGCATTATTCAAAATTGAATAGTTATTTATAGAAGTGGTAATTTAAATATGTAAAGAAAAACTAGCTTGAATATTTAATGCAGATAAAATGTTTATATTTCGACACCATACAAGTAAATGTCAGTATGGTGCGAAATATGGAAAATTTTAGCAAATTCGGTGCACATGCGAAAACCTTTTCGAAGTAGATGTGAAGTATATGGAAAGAGTGCTCGAAAAGTAACAGGTAAAATAATATAGGGCATGTTTATGACATGTGAATGCGGTCAGTGTCAATCGAAGAAAGGGTGAAAGTGAAATTGACTCACCTCAGGACGAGCAGCGACGCCTTGGCGCGACGCTGCCGCCTGCAGAACGGAACCGAAATCCATCGGAAGACTCTACACTCCGCGGCCAGCAACCAAGCGACCCACCAACCCCTCCGCGCCCCACTCGCACACTGACATATGACGTACGTCGGGTGGCCTAAGCTCGCCTCTTATACAGCCTTATCCTACACGTGCTTCACATGCTCGCCAGTGCACGCTATATTTGTGTCATTTTTAATGATTAACGATTTGACAAATTTACCGTGTAGGCGGGGGTAGGGGATGTTGACCGTATCCCGGCCTAACAAAACAAGGTTGTGTTTTGTTGGAATTGATTTTGATTTTTAAATGATTTTTATTATTACGAAATTACATATGTTCACAATACATCTTATATCTATTTTAATAGCTACTGATCTACTGATCATTTTCTATTTTACAATTTAATTTGTAGAGATATAGCACGACTTGTGATATCACCTATTTCCCTCATCGAACATAATCTGTACAAATGACATCATCGTGTCCTCTTCTCGTACACGAAAGTTAGCCGTGGCCGAAATACTTCGTCCAGCTTACCCATAGAGGCGATTCGACTCGCTCCAGATACGCAATCACGAGTACACGGGAAATCCCAAGGAGCTACGCAACTACGCATCAAACATCGAAACCGTCGGAATCTTCCAGAACGTGATCTCACCAGCCCAGCTACGCGTTGCTCAAGCAACACCTTTATAAACCAGTGCATCGTCCCCAGATGCCAGTGAGCTTCAGGAACTCGATCTAGCTCGTTCCAGTGAATCCTTTACCTACTTCGCTGTACATACAAATACACCTGTATTAATCGAGTAATAAAGATCCTCTTCAAAATTCAACTGAATTTCCATAGGCTGGGAAACGGTCCAAAACCTTCAACCCTCCTATAAATTTAATTTGGTTAGTAATCATAGTATTATATTATTCTAATGTTAATCTACAGCGTAATAGGAAAAAGAGCTCAAAAACCTATTTACAATCCTTATAAATGCTCATAATACATTTAATCAGTGGCGGCTCATCCGTATGGGCTGCGGGGCTGCAGTCCTTCCAGTACAGTACAAATGCATGCTATTTTTGTCATCCACATGGGCTGCGGGGCTGCAGACCTTCCAGTATAGTACATATTCAAGCTATTTTTGTTTTCATTCGATCACCGGTTTGGTTTACGAGCTACTACAGCCTGAATAATCTCTGCAGACCTCCCACTATGAAATCTCACGAGTCGCCACTGCATCTAATACATCATATTAATTAAAGAATCACTAAAGTCGATGACCTAAAGCAGATTGTGTTTAGGTAAGCTGTGTTTATACCTAAAGGGTATAGAAATTTTGTTGTAATCACCGAGACTCTTCACAAGTGTGTTAGTATGGTTATTAGTGATTCTGTCATAGAATCCACTGGTTAGTTTGTTAGTAATGGTTTTGTTGGAATAAATTGTTTTTATTATATAGCTTTGAGTATACAAGTGTATAAAAGATTATGTTGATGAAGCGGGTATGTTCTGGAAGCTCTCGAAGTGGCTGGATTCGGCTGTGTTTTGGAGCGGTTCTTCCATGTTGGTTGTTGCAGGTTGAGTGGCTACGTCCACACTACCGATATCTACACCCGATATTTGCGAATTTTTCCATAACCAGTTCTTAAATAGCAACCACAGGTTGCAATATGGGAACTGGTTATGGAAAATTCGAGAATATCGGTAGTGTGGACGTAGTCAGTGAGGCTGCTTCTAGCTGACTGGTTTTTAGTGTAGCATGATGGTTGCTGGCAATTTTTCTAAACACATTTAGAAAAAACTTTCGCCTTTGGCGCTCTAATTGAATATTTTATATGGCTTTTGGCGCTCTAATTTTAAATTTTAAAGGGCCTTTGGCGCATCATGCGGCGCCCTATCTTATTTGGCGCCCTCGGGTGCCGCCCGACCCAGCCCCCCCCCCCCCCCCCTAAAACCGGCACTGGGTCCAACTGGGTCCGCTGTATGCGGCTCGTGTGCAAGGAATGCGGTTCGTTCCGTTTGATTTGGTAGGGTAGAACGTTCTCAAATATGTGGCGTCGTTCCACTTGATTTAGTTTTTATTACCCTTTGTTCCAATGGGTTACAATGTGGCCGTTTGATGTACAACTGTACTTTAATGATGCAGGTGGTCTTCGACTTCGCGTCATTCCGCTTGATTTGTTAGGGTGGAACTTTCTTGATTCGAGATGACGTCAATGGTTGAGCGTGGGAAATGGGCAGCCGAAAAGTCCATCATACTAAAGATAGCTATCATACTAACGAGAACTCGAGTATCAAGTATTCCGTATGCGTGATTTTCGTGGCAAAAATGGTCTTTTGGGAGATCGCAATGTGCGTAATAATCCAATTACCGATTATTCTTTATGTCTTCGCAATTTTCGTTGAGGAAAAGTTGTTTATCTAATCCTAGTGTAGCTAGGTAGAAATAATTTAAGTATATAAAGTTAGCCAGGCCAAAGAAACAACCGATGCAAACATAAAATGACTATTTTTTAAAAGTTTTTTACAAATTCAAAACCAGGACATTTTTTCCAAATATGTTAATGTTTCTAAAAACGGAAAACGATTAGATTACTGCGCAAATGCGATCGCGCGCACGACAATCGTTGCCATAAAAATCGCGAATACGGAATATACAATATTTCGCGTGGATAGCTTTCGATTGATGAAGTTTTTAAGTGTCAAATGTTGCGATATCGAGATTTTAATAATCACCGAACCCTAAAAACTTCACTCACGCGTCACAAATGCACGTGCACGGCATCAACGACAACATTCTGTAACTCAGTTTAAAATCATTTGCCGTTTGAATTAGTACGTTTAGATCAAATGAATATATTGAGATAGAAAACCAGACTTTTAACGTGACATAAAATACTGGCCAATCAAACTTATAATAGCACGAGAAAAAAAAATGTAAAAATTAAATTTATTTTTGACTTAAAATTTGCTGGATAGCTAATCATAAGTGTTTTAAACAATAAAAAAAATCAAAATCAATAGGAAAAACATCTGTCTATTGATTCCAATGCTCACTTTTAGAACAGCAATACTAGATTTTGAGTTATAGACTGCAAAATCCAAATAGCTGGGAAAATTGCGCATTATTTTAAAAGCTCATCTCACGCAAATGAAAGCAAGCCAACAAAAATCATTATCATATTCGAGTTAAGTGAGTCAAACTTAGTAAACATCGATCGGTCTCCGCTCTGGTAACTTAGCGTTATTTTGTGTTGCTCGGTGTTATTAAAAACTAAAAAATTAATTAATTTTGTTGAATGCTCTTATAAAATTGTATACAAGATTAGTCAAAATTATACTTAGTGATAAACAAATATTTTTAAGTTTGAATATTCAATTGCGCTTTATCACTGGACCACATATTGATCATCGAAGAAAAAAGTCCTTAGGCAGGTGCATTTGTTCCTGGTAAACGGAAACAACATTCGATCAATTTACAAATATTTTTGTAGGAGACATAATTTTTATTAGATACTATCAATAAAGAAAGCGCACCGGTTTTATTACACGACTTACCACAACAGATACCCAAAAAAAAAGTACTACTGTATTAATAAAATCAGTATGAATGGTCAGCTTACACAAGCATCAAATCAATATTCAATATTAATGATAAAATATCGTTAGTTTATGGCTTTAAAATTAATAACGCCTTTTAATAAGAATATGTAAAGATATTTTCTTAGTATAATATATGCACTATAATTTTATTCTTCTCATTTACAAAAATAAATTTGCACTTTTTTTAATCTTAATTTAATCTGATTTTTAAGCTCGATTTTCACATAGCAATTCATTATTTACAGTTCATGATATTACATAATATTTTGTTTCCATGGTAATGTAGTTATTGTGATAGAAAATGTCTACTAAAGCTTAATCACAATGGATGAAATCAACGAGAAAAACATCCATCAAAATGCTTTAAAACTGGCTGAAGAAATATTGCACATGCCAATGTATAAGCCATTTTTTAACAAAATACAGGTATGTATTTATTTTCAACCGCGAGTCTTTGGAAAGAAATTTAGAGACCCATTATAATGTGAAAAAATTATCTATAGGAATTGGTGGCATCTTCTAGTGTCAGTAAAAATGAATTTAAAGAAACTGTGCAATCTTCAATGAAGGAAAGAGGATTGGAAACAGAACTCAGAAACACTGTTTTTCAGTGGATGAGTTCTAAGCAAAAATCTGAAAAGGTTATGCTCTATTGTACTACATACTATTTACTATGTACTACTATTTACTAAACCAATATTCTATTGGTATTAAATAATCTTTGTTTTAACGTTGTAGGGGGATCGTTTTTCTTATTTGAAAAAAGCCAACATGCTGTGGGAAAAAAGAATACACAAATCTCTCAATTCAATGTGTGCCGATTTGGGTATCCCTTTAGGGAAATTACGATCTTCTGCTGATAAAGAAGAAATGACTGACAAATGGAATGAATTGAGCACATACGATTTGGGTATATCATACGAAAGAAAAAAAAAACTTCAATATTAATATCAATAGAATATTCTTACCTAACTATATTTTTAATTTTTAGACCTCAGTAAATATAGACCTGTTTATGCATCTAAAGACTTCTTGGAAGTGTTATTATCACTATCGGGACCGGGATATGAGAGATTGGAGTATGTATAAAATATTTATGTTCTCTTTTAGTTGCAGCTATAAATTATATTGAAAAAACGACAAATCTTATATTTCCACTTGGCTTTAAATTAAATATTTAAAGTTTTTTGTTTTCCTTTTATTTTAAGGGGGGAACCTAAATGGGAATTTTCTCACATACCATTGAAAGTTAAAACATTAGATGAATTGGTAGGTTAAATATTTTACGTAACAACTTTTTTTAATACCTCATTTACATACATATATCATAAAATGAAAAGACTTGTTAACATAATAAAATATTTTACAGAGAGCTCAATACCCCGAGTTGTCTCGAGGTGAACCAATGTTGGGTGTGAATCCATATCTAGCCAGCACAATGACAGGCTTCTCTTCATTGGAAGCAGAACATATGGCATTGGGAATTCAAGTTGCAGCCCTACAATATGCTCCCATTTCAAAAGAATATTTAAAAAAGGGTTGTCCAAAATGCTTACGGGCTCAGTTGTGGGCACAAGTACTGGGCACCAATGTTACACAACAAGTACATATAAAAACGACATTTTCATATTAAAAAAAAATAATTTTTATATTAATTCATAAACTAATTAAACCGTAGAATATCAATTACTATGAAACACTGAAGAACTCTGTTCTCCAAAACGATTTGATGGTAGATAAGTTAATATTCAAAGATGTTCAGTTAACAGCTTCTAATGATGACCAATACTTTGTTTTTGAAGATTTATTATATCAGGTGCGAAATTATTTTGAAATGTATCAATAATTCTGAAGCTAAAATTTAATTGTCTGCATGTATAATGTGTTTCTATGAATCAGGTAATGCTGTGCTTTTCGAGAGATTCTGAAGTACAAAGTATATTAAAATCAGTATTGGGAGCACCAATGAGTACTACAATTAAAGGAAAACAATTGGGAGTTGACTGTACCATTAATTTCCCACCGAGTGGTGTTATTCCATTTCACGGATTTACAATGTACGGTATGTTATCGGGAAATATTAAATAAAACATCATAATACAATTTAAATGCAATTTTAACTGTATTTATAATTTTAGCTACCCCATTCTGCTATTTGTATGATGATCCTATAAAATTGTATTTCACTTTCCGTGCATTTTATACCAGATACTGGCATCGTCTTCATACAATATCAACACACCCACAGGTTAATATATTATATTAAAAAATATGACACATTATAGTGGTAGCAAAAAAACATTCACATTTAATTTCAGGGAATAGTTTCATTGTGTTTGCTGTACGAAAGATTACTACAAGCTTATGAACCTGACTTATGGTCACACTTCAGAAATTTAAATGTTGAACCGTAAGTCATTTTTATTAAAAACTTCTATCATAAATGACAGCTTCCATTTATTTTTCGTTTTCTTTACAGCATTCGCATAGTTTTAAAATGGTTGGTGAGAGCATTCAGTGGTCATTTACCACCTGAACAGTTACTTTTATTGTGGGATCTTGTGTTGGCGCGAGATTCTTTAGAGCCTCTGCCTTTACTCGCCGTCGCCATTATCTCTTTTCGCCGTGAAAACATATGTCAAGTTCGCACTGCTCAAAATATTGAAGCCATATTAGCAGATTTGTCAACAATATCAGTAATGACGCTATTGCAACTTTCGCTTATGAAGGAGTGAGTACTTGTACTCTTAATATAATATTATAACATGTGTTTATGTAAAATAAAAATTTATTATTACAGTATAAATTAATTGTATTTGCTGAAAGTATTTCAGAATATCACTTGTATAAAAATATATTATATTTTGAAATGTTTCAATACACACCTCAGAAATGTGCTCATTTTGTGCATTTATTTAATCTACACATATGTATATTATAGTTGCATGTATCTCGTAATATGTATGTCAAAATGAATAAAACAATCTTGATTTAAAAAACAATATTAAACGACCACTTTATTTAATGTTGCATTAATAAAAAATTAGTCACTTTCAGATTCTTCGCTGGCTTCGTTTAACCACTCAATGAGTTTATTCAAGGCAGGAATTTCACTTAGAGGATTCTGTTCTTCGATCAAGCTTTTATGCCATTTCAATATTGAAAATTCGGTAATAACATCGTTTTCATAAAGAAAGTGTATTATTTTTGCGATATTCTTCTTTACTTGGATATCCACACAGCTCTCCTAATTAAAAAAAGAGATAATGAAAATAGTATAATACAAGTACATGTGCAATAATATGGAAACATGAGAAATTAAAAATTACCTCAACTGCTTTTAAGCAATCCACCATTGCATCTATACCTTTGATGTAGTTACCAATGATAGGTTGGAAAATTTTGTATATTTCTTCAAAACTTTTCATTAGATTTGTAGTCGATTTGATGGAAGGCAAATTAAACAAAGCTAGAATAACATTATAGTTGACTTCTTGCAGTGACATATTGTAAGCGTAGCGAGATGAATTGATTTCTAGAATTAAGCAGTCGCATTCTAATTTTTCAGCGTAGCCTCGAGCCAAGCTATCTATAACTTCTTGTAGGAATACTGAAATACAACATAAGCACAATAGAAATAAATATTTCATCTAAAATAAATGAAAGTCGAGATTCAAATAATGAGACGACTTTTCTTACAATTTTCATCTTCTGCGACGAATAAGTTCTGGTCACTCGATTCCTCGTCAGATGATGAAGAAACAACATCAGATTTTTCATCCCACCATTTGACTGCTAAATTTCCACGAGTTTCGTTGTTTTCATCCTCGGAAAGTTCAGATACAGACTCATTATCAACCACATTTTGAAGTATAATATACGCCTTTTCACTAATTTTTTTAGTTTCTGCAAAAATATGAATACATTTCAAAAATGTATTTTCAACAAGTTATACGGCGCTACTTTTTTTATTCAAATTTACATATATGTATGTGAATTCCAATATATATATGTTTATAGCTTACCACCGTCATTGTCATGGCACTGGATGACCTCATTTTTTAAATGAGTATTTGCATTCAACTCCACAGAAGACCCCAAAACAACTTGTTCTAACGTCACTTTCTTTTTTAAGATACAATTTGAGCTTAATACTGATGCGCTTATGTGAGCATTTTCCTCTATACGACAATTATCCAATATAAAACTATCACTTATGTGACAATTGTTTCCAATAACACAATTTACACCTATAACGGACCGTTCAACTTTTGTGTTTTCACCGATTGAGCTTTTTTCACAAATTATTACATCTTTTTTAAGTTCGCAACCCCTAAAAATAGAGAAATTTAATTTAACTACCCATAAAAATTACAAATCATATGTTTAAAAATGTTTATACATACTTGGCCAAATTAACATTTTTGTGCCTGTAGACGTGATTCTTTAAAACAACATAATTTTGATGTTGCTTAAATAAGCCCATGTCAGGAGCGAAAGGAAATACCCATCTATTGATAATATCCTGACTAACAACAATTCAAAAATACATATAATGTAAAATATGTGGTAAAACAAAATCAATTAATTTACTGTATTGTGCATAGTTACCTAATTGTTTGATACATTTGCCAATTACTAATCTTAGCTGCATATTGATCACCTTCCAATTGATGATAGTAAATTGTATTAGACAATATTTCTTCATTCATAAGGATACCTTTAATAAAGTCATCTCTGGTTTGAAAATCAAAATTATCAGCAAATAATGGCAATACATCCGGAGAACATATCGCTATATTTGTATCGATCAAATCGCTATGAATTGCTACATCTGCATTGTGAAGAAATATTTCCTAAGAAAAAATAATAAGTTATTGTTAGTAATGCCTATGGATCTACACATGTAAATGAAGATGAATTATATAAAATGGCAAACAAAACTTACAGTGGGAAATACTAATCTCGATTGTTTACTTCCTAATAATTTTTGATGATATAAAACTCTATCATTTTTAGTATTGGAGACTAATAATAAATTTTCCCCAGTAGATTGTGATCTATGGCCAGGATATGCAGTTTTAAAAAGGAGAGTCATAACAGCACCTCTGTCTTTTTTACATACTTCCCTAATAAACAAAACAAAATAAATCATCTGTATGACTAATCGTAAAAATGTATTAAATATCAAAGACATTAAAATATTACTTGTGTTTCTCCAACAATGGTAATAATTTCACATTTGAGATACTGTCAATACCCATAAGAATGAAATAACCTCGAATAAACCCTTTGGCATCCAAGTCTCTCAATGCATCACCGAACGAATGACAGTTTTCTGATATTATTATGCGTAGTTGCATACTCACACTCCAGGGAGCTTTTTCTTCTTTCGCTTTCCTATTCAAAAAAAAATACTCAATAAGTTTTTATTCATAATAAAAGTATATAAAATGAATGACATTTGAATAAATTCATACTGAATGTGTGATTTGATTATATCGACGTGAGAAGAACAAAACAAAAACGTTTCTTCGACTCCAGATTGAGCGAGAGATTCCAGCGTATAGTCGATAATCGCGACCCCCACTAAGGGAAGTAGAGCCTGAAATATAATGTACAATATGTCACTGATGTAATGGAACGCAACAGTTAATTATAGACGAGATATTTACGAAAGGCTGAGAGTCGACGGCAGGTGAGAGACGGTCGTGAAATACATCAGCTACCACCACGGCTTGCAATGGCGGCGCCTCCGCCCCCGAACGAGCGCCCCCATCACCAGCTCCGGCCCCCGACATGTCACACGTGCAGACAGCCGACAGCCAAACGTCACATTACAGTATTACCAATTATAAACACACAAACGTACATTATCAGCCTGTAACGTTGTAAACCATCACTCTGTAATACAAATTTGAAATTTAAATTCAATTGCAATAACAAACTCAAATTTTCATGTACAAGTACATGTGTATGTATGCCGAAGAGAATATAAAAAAATCAGTAACAGAATAATCCATAGGAAGCACAGCTATTGAAATATATCGATTAAATACAATTATGGTGATTATATTTTGATTTAAACGTAAAAATTTATGCAATTTTAGGAATATAACAACTTGTACTATTATAAAACTAGGTCGATGATATCACCTATTTCCTCCATCGAACTCGAGCTGTACAAATTACATAATCGTCTATAGGGTGGGTGGTAGCTTTCGACCGTTTCCTGGCCTATGGAAACTCAGTTGAATTTTGAAGAGGATCTTTATTGTTTGATTAAAGGTCTGTTCATACCTATCTAGCACGACCCGTATCCTGCAGGTGTCATGCAAGTGCGGATAATATTCTTTGGTACATTATATGGACCTATTCATACTCCATTCGCGCATGCGCATTTACGCATTCATGCGCATCCATATAGAATGTACCAAAGAATACTACCCGCACTTGCATGACACCTGCAGGATACGGGTCGTGCTGGATAGGTATGAACATACCTTAATACAGGTGTTATTGTATGTAAGGCGAAGTAGATAGTTGCTTCGGAGAAATGAGCCAGGTTGAGCTCCCAAAGCTCAATAGCCTCAGAGGACGATGCGCTGGTTTATATAGTCGTTGATTGTGCAACGCGTAGCTCGGCTGGAGAGATCACGTTCTGAAAGATTCCTACGGGGTCAATGTCTTTTTTTGTGTGCTGTGATTGATGCGTCGTTAGTTGGTTCTTTGTGAGTTTCCGTGTACTCGTGATTGCGTATCTAAAGCGAGTTTATGGTGTATTTGCCCTAGTTCGAACGAAGGTACTTCGGTCAAGGTTGACTTTATGTGTTCGAACAAGACGCGATGATGTCATTTGTACAGCTCGGGTTCGATGGGGGAAATAGGGGATATTATCGACCTAGTTTTGTAATAATACAAGTTGTGATATATTTCTACAGACAGTGGTGCCAACAGGTTTCCAAATTAAAAAAATATATATATATTTTGAAAATATGTACATTTCTTTTCGTCCAAGGCACTATTAGATGAAAGTTCGTTAAATTTTCAAGATTTGTACAATTTTTGATAAAAATTACATGATTTTTAGATTAAATAACGGGTTTCCGGAAATTTTTGGTTTTCAACAATGGGTTTCCGGAAACTCATGGAAACCATTAGGGTGATACCACTGCCTACAGGTCGAAACCTATCTATCAAACACCCTACACAATCATAACGAAGTATTTTTTCGAACTTTAAAGTAGCTCGCTTCAGAATTTGTTCGATAAAAATTTTCATTTTCAATGATACAATGTATTCCTATAATTGCAAGCCAAATGATCTTTAAAAATATTTATTATCCATTTCACATACGTATACTGTTTATTTCTCGTTTGGTTCGGTCATATCTATCTATATGTATAAAAATCAATGTCTGTCTGTCTGTCTGTCACGTATGCGTTCCTATACGTTACTATAATTGAATTTGATTATTATGTATTAATTTGAAACTGAAACATTCACTTATCGAAACACATCGAGAAACGAAACGGGAACGGGGGATGGAACTTTCAGGATTTATTGTATGCACGTCTGAGAAGCTTAGTGTGAAAAAAAATCAGCCAAAAACAGGAACGGAAACGGGAAAAACTGGAATGAGTGGCATTGCAACGCAATAATTTCTGATAAAATAAAAAAAAAAAATTGAATAATTTCAAATGTGTTTGCTGCCTGCGTTTTTCCGACAAATGTGAACGGAAACGAGAACGAGAATGTGAACGGAAATGGGAATTGCATGCGTTATTGTGGCATTGCAACGCATGCCGGGTTCAGCTAGTTCAATATAAATAAGCTTAGCGACGGGCTTAAGAGAACTAAAAATTTAGAATAAAGCCTTTCCGAAAACCTACCGGACGGTGAAATTTGAAAAGTCGCGCACATTCGAATCAAATCGGAACGAAACAACGTAGACAGCGAGCATCGCCCGCACCTCCGTCCGATTTGAATCGATAAAATGAAACGCAAATCGAAACGAAGAAAAACAACCGACAGACAATAGAGTTGTATCGACGGAAGGGAGCGTAAAAGCGTCGCACATTCGATAAAATCGCTAGATTTGTTGGCGAAAGAGTTGCCGGTGGGTGGCGGCGGGCATAGTGTGGCGACACTGGTCGAAGGCGAGGGCGAGAGCGAAAAGCGCCGACGAAGGAACAGGGCGAGAAGTACATAGGCTAGTGCAGGAGTCGCGAGGACCACATCGGCCGGAGCCGCCGCCCAGCCCGCTCGTCCGTCGCCCCTCGTCGCGAGTCGATCGCCGGTCGCCAGACGCAGGTCGCAGGTCGCAGGTCGCCAGTCGTAGTCGCAGTCGTCAGCCGCAGCCGCAGTCGCCTGTTCTGCCTCAACATGCCGGCCGCCGCACCGGGAGACGCGCCGCCCCCCAACCACCCCTCTCCAGCCCCCTCCGCCGCCGCCGCCCCCCCGCTAGCGCTGACCTCCGCCCCCGCCCTGGCCACAGCCCAAGTGTCGCCCCCGCTCTCCGCGCTCGCCTTCTCGCCCTGCGCCACCGCCGCGCCCGTCCGCTGGGTCGTCAACATCCTCCAGGGACGCATCGCCGCCATCGAGAAGCAGGCTAAAGTATGACACACACCACACCCCACCACACCACACCACACTCCTCACACTCCTCACATTACACACCCCACACCCCGCACACCGCTCACCACGTGCAACCTCCTGGGTAGCCTCCCCGCCCCACGTGCACGCGAGCGTCCCCTCTGGTGGCACCTGTTTCTGCTTTCATCACTCGTCACTGTTTAACACGAAATTGTTGCCATGTTCGTAAACCTCATCCATCTATCCTACTTACTTACTGCTCACTAAAAGTGTGCACCCGAAACGATTGTCTTCTCTATCAAACTAGTTTAAAAAAAAAAAGAATATTTATTTATTTATTTATTTAATAGTTTTGGACCATTGTGGCATTACAGGAAGAACATAATGCGCCACAATGGCCTACATTTGAAAAATATATAAAAACAAGTAAACTGTAAATAAAGGAAAAAAGCAAAAGCAGAAAACATGATAAAATAAAATAATAAAAAAAAAAAGTAACAAAAGAAAAATAATACATCATTCAGAGAGGGAAAAAAAAATAACAAAAGTGTAAAAATAAAAAATAAAATTCATAAATCCCATTCTTTGTTTACACTGAGCAAAATTAAAATAGTATATAAAAATGTACAAAGGAGAAAGAAAAAGTAAAATAAAATAAAACAAAATTTGAATAAAAAATAAAATCACAGCGAGGCCCAAATAATATGTATATGTCTTTCGTGCATCAAAACTGGTTGCTTCAGTGCGTGGGCAAACTGCTGACTCTGCTGAATTTTATTTTGAACCAATTGGCGTTGCCTGTTGTAAACAGACCAGAAAAAAAAATGTAAAAATTGATTTGGTTTTGCAGAAAAAATTAACTTTTTTTTTTCATTATATTGTTGGAAGATTCATGTAAAAGGCCAAAGTCGTTTCACAGCATTTTTTTTTGGTGGTTAAGGAGATACATGCACTGCCAGTGCTCCGTCCAGAATGTCTTGATATCGCCTAAGTATGTACCGCCTTTTAACGGATGGGTCATCCTCAACGTCCGGTTATTTATTTATTTATTTAAATAGGCACACATACAAAATAAAATATAAAAAGAAAGTTGTATAGTGAGACAAAACATAATAATAAACATAAATAAAAATATAATATTCCATTTACAGTGAGCACCACATGGTGATATAAAAAAGTAAAATTACAAAAACATCAAGATTTAAAAAAAAAAAAAAAGACAATGAAGGTGAAGAAGCAAATCAACCACATATTATTTTCTTCACCTTTGTCCTAAAAATACTAAAAGAGTCACTCTAACGAGGTCAGGACAATCATCTAAGCTATCGTAAATACAGCATATACGAACGATTGCACTATTGAAAGAAGGGTTACTTCCCTATTGTTTAGGCATGTGCCCGGATATGTATTCCCACTAGAGGTAGGATAACCACGGTGTCGTTTATTGTTCAAATGTTGTAAATGCATTGTTAAAGGTTTGCTGAACCTTTTTTACAAAGGATTTACAACAGTTGAACAATTAGCGGCACCTTGGGTATCATCCTACCTCTAAATCCCACGCTATCGGTCACTTCTGAGAAGGGGCCAATTCGGTGGCCATTGTTTAGCCTACTTGCACTTAGTCTGGAGATAATCTTTGAAACCAATTATAACGGTCACGCAGTCTCTGGGATCCGGTGTACGTAACAATATGTATAGTTTGTAAAAATAGACATAAGACCGGGGCTACGGAGTTGAAACGTTTCGGGCAGAGTCTTGATGGAAATCGACTGACTACTTTTTATTTTTTCTTTGTGTGTCAACTAGTCTCCAAATTTACTGAAGTAAATCCACTAATAAGTCTATAAAAATCATGAATTTAAATAAAATCGTTAAATTGCATGTATTTTGATGCTTAGTGGCCAAAACCGATTGTTTCCTCCGTCTCATACTTTTTTTTATTACATTCATTTATTTGTATATGAAATTCATACACATACACTGTAATTGTACTTAATTTTTAATTTATACTTATTATTATTACTAATGATTCAATAAATTGGGATACATGTCAATTTTTGTAATACCTTTATTCTAATATATAATTTCGAAAGAGACTTTGTATGTAAGTTTTGTTGAGAATATCAAAAACAAAGTTTCTACGATGTCGTATTTTTTTTCGATTTGAATAAATTTAATAAATGAATGTTTACTATTAGATTATTTTGCCATGTTTACGCTGTTTATATTACAAATACCAAGCAAAGCCGCGTAAAACTACGAGTTTTTTTTTATATTTTGAAAATCGCTATTGTTTTTATTACCAACAATTTTATACATTTAAGAAAAAAAATCGTTCAATAGTTGGAGTCAAATCATGATATAAATTCAGAGTTGGTAAATTTTTAACCACCTCCACAACCGTGCATAAAACGCATGTTCACTTATTCATTACCTTTAAAATGCATATATTATATTAAAATTATTTAAAAAAAAATTCTATGAAAGACCGCTTACCTTTTACATAAACGCACAAGTAGTACAATCATAATCAAACTAAAATAAAATCAATTCTGTCTCAATTTTTTTAAAACTGCGCTTTTTGTCTTTGTTTGAATTCGATAAAGCAAATGGTCGAGTCAAATGCCGACAACGGTTCAATCTCGTATAAGTGTGAAATAAATTACACGACATGCCGTCTATTCGGAGTGAATTAATTTCCCTTACATTAGTTTCCTCTACAAAAAAAAAATGTTACAAATCGTGTTGAAAGAATTCCAACTTATATTTACATATGTGCTTTGTAAAGTATCGGGTTAAAAGTCGCATCTACATATATCATTGTACTACATATATATTCACCATTTGATATTGTAATGGGTTCACAGTTTTATCACGATTCCGTTGGAAATGTTTCAGTTTCAATAGCAGTTCGATTCGTATCGTATTACTTCGTCCAGTCTCTGGTTATCATAATGATTCATCATTAATTCAAACGATTTAAATGTTATTCAATTAAATAGTATAACATCTAATATGCATACATTTACCGTATAATTGCACATGTATGCAAACTCTAGAACAAACTATTGTTCTATTGCTCAAGTGTATCATTTGAAGATTATGCAATTAGCTCTCATATAAAAGTGCGACTGTCTGAGGGGATTATAAATTAATCTTTTCTATTGCATTGTTAAATAATGTTTATCCTTGCGTGGTTGTTCATTGTATTTATAATTTCAGTTGAAGGCGAAGCCAGCTAAAGATCAAAATGACCAAAAAGTGCCGAGTCCGAAGCCGGAAGATATCTCACTACTTCTGGAGTTTGCTTGGGATCTTACGAAGCAGGTGATGGGGATAGCCGTTCTATCGGAAAACGAAGCGAAGAAACAAGCCCGAAAGGTAAATATTTTGCATGTTCATTTAAGTGAATATTGTAATCGCTCAAATGTAATTTTTTTTTTTTAATTAATAGGACACCGCGTTGCGGAAATCACAAGACTTGCAACTGGTACACGAAGTTTTGGTCGTATTGGCTTGTTTAGAGCAAATCAACAATCCAGCTAATCGTGCGAATTTCATCTCGGGAACTTGCGGAACACCTCCAATTAGTCAGGAAGATGTCGAAGTCATCGATAAAATGTACGTCCGATCGATATTTTAGAAAGAATCTTTACTTGTTTAATTTTTTATTTAACATTGTGCTCATTGCCACTTTGCAGCTGTCCGGAACTATCGGCCAAGCCTGTCACGGAAGAGGGAAATCCTTCGTTTCAGGATCAAACGATGAACGCAGCTAAGCATCTACTTGCGATCATCGAAGGTGACACTAAAGAAGTCTTCGGGACTACCTATGCTCACATCAAAGAAGTAGTGTCGAACGTCCATGAGAATGGATACTTTGACCACCCGAAAGAGCCAGTCGTCGAAGAAACGGAAGAACCAGATCTGCCACCTCCAGAGGACACGGTAGAAGACGCTGAACACATGGCCCCTCCGCTCGCTGCTCCTATCGTGGCCGTAAACCCACCTCCACCCGCTCCCCAAGCGGTACCTACCCCGGCATTCTCTATTTTACCTCCGAGAGCTCCCCCAGTAACGTTGCAACAAGTTGAACATGCTTATTTTGCTCAACAGTATGGACAGCAACAACAACAACAACAACAACAACAACAACAACAACAGCAGCAGCACCAACCCGTACCTGAGGTGTTCGGCCCGCAAAGTTTCATATTCATCCAAGATTCAGAGTTAGATAGTGCCGATATATCCCAGCAGCCCACACCGAGACCCACATCGCCAGCAGCTATACCCTCGCAGACCTTCACGAACCAGAGCTTCACCATACCTCAGCACTTCCCACCGGAGATGCCACCGAACCCCCATCTTCCTTTAGGCGATATACCACAGACTGTCCACTATCCTGCTAACGTTAACGATGTACAAAATGCTATCGCTAATTTTTCTACTGCCAACCCCCCACCTCCGATTCCAATGCCTCCATCTCACCCACCCGTACCTCCACACGTGGCCGTACCTGCCGTTCAAGTTGTAACTCACCCACAACAAGCCTTGCAACAGAGGCTCCCTTCTCCGTCATTCCAGCAAAATATGCCATTTAAACCGCAAGCTATTCACGCGTCCGAAGCTTTAACACAAAATCAGACCGACAGTAATCCAGACGAGAATACCTCAGCGACCCCCATAGAACAAGAACCTGTCAATCTGGAATGGATTGACGACACTCAAATAGAAAATCGATCCGAACAATTGGAAATTGACGAATGGATCCCCGAAACTGCACCTTCCGATCCCACTACTCAAACCAACGGCCCAACTACTGATAAATTCCGTCCAAGAGGTCGAGGGCGCGGCAATGGTTCCAGCAACTTCCGCGGTCGTGGCGCGTATCAAAATGGCCGATCCGGTTCGTACTACAGGAATAACGAAAACGGTCAGACAAATAACGCAGTCAATGGCGAAAGAAACTATGAAAACAACTACCGAGAAAATCGTAACGATGGAAATCGTTTCGAAAACTATCAAGGCAATTACAGGGGGCGCGGTTCTGGAGGAAACGCCCGAGGAATGCACCGTCAGAACGGTGCCCCTCGGGGTGTTCCTCGCAACGCGCAGTCTCGGGGAACCGGCGGAGCACGCTCTCAATACATACGCAAACCAGCCAACACTAACAATCAGTTCGAAGCTCGGAATGGTATCGCTGATACTAATAATAAACAAACCTTTGCACATTGACACTATAGTGAGCTTGGTGAATAAAAAAAGTATTAATTAAACATAATGTGTGGCTTAACATATAGCAGTAATTGAAATCTTAGCTTTCTCCAGTGCTTGATTTACAGAAAGTTACTTCGATTTTATATATATAATATAAATAAATATATATATATGTGTATATATATATTTGTGTATATATATATTGCTTATTTCAACTGGTTTGTAATGTTACGTTCACCTATCATTTTGATTTGTCAAATATCAAATGTTAAAATGTTTTTTATATTGAATTTTGTAAAATGATTTAAATTACACAAGAGGTATATATGATATTCTTTGTGTATTTACTCTTAAATCTTAAATACATACAGATAGCAATTTATTTGTAATAAACTATCTCAAAACTTATTTTGGTTAATATTTTTTTTTTAAATATTTCGAATACAAGCTTTAGGGCTTCGTTACCTTGGATCTTTCAATTAATAAAAAAAATATTGATTATTATTAAGTGCTTTATATTCATATGAATGTATCAATTACATATTGTATGAAAAATAGCATTTATTTTTAAATAATATTAAAAATTAAATCTCAGCTATTCTTTTAATGTATACAAGAAAATACTCTTTAGTTTCCAAACAGCTATTTCCGGAAAGCCTGACATAAGAATGTTTTGATAGACATGTATTTATTCCAATACAGATATTCCATGCATTATAGATAATAAACATGTTCTAAAGTTTAAGATATTTAATAAAATGATTTTTCTATATATTGTAAATTATTCAAAATGTTAGTGTCGCACACGATCTCTATCGAGGCCATTAAACTACAGACCAACACACTGACATTATACATTTTGTTCTTCCAAGCTAAATATGACCGTCCACTAGTCAACATAACAATCATATTTATACCAGATCGTTTACCTCATGTCTACTACATGTAAGAAGCACCATTAGAATACTAAATGTAGTATTATACTAATCGGCAGGCATACGTTGCTTTCATAGCGTTTCAATGCATTAAAACTCAACGTAGTTTTAGCATAACTTTCACAATGCATTTTCAATCAATCAGTGTTGCCTAATTCAGGTTCAATTAAGCAGAATCTAATAAAAATTTGCAGGGATTTTGAAATCGGGTTTGAGATGTAAAACATAACCTTTGCTCATAATGTCAGCATGGTAAATTGACTTGGTTGTATGACACAATTAATTAAATTCATAATATGACAGCACTGGGAACAGGCTGTCCCAATTCATTGTCATCACAACAGCATTAAGAATAATGAATATCATCACTCTCAGGGTATTAAGTTATTATTTATATACAAAAACAGAAATTACTTTAAATACTGCTTGAAATGTTTATATTCATATGAAAATCATATTCAAACAATATTAAATAAACAAGTGAAAGTATTAATTATTATTGCACTTTTCAGCCATGCGATTGGAATGTTATGATTTAGATTAAACCATTACGAGTTCTGTTCCATGAATACATTTAAATGATTATTGAAAAAAGTCGATGCCATGAGTAGTAACCTAATACTGAAGTATAAAATTTATTGTTAAGTGATTGTTAAAATACTATTATATTTTCAAATAATTACACTTTTATTAAAAGAAATTGTCTTAAAATAAGTCATGTATTCAGAGAGCAATAAAAATTAAATCTGAATATCACTTTTCACAGTTTTGTTCACTATTATTTCACAAAATAAATTGTTCAATATTCTGGTCAAATGAGTATTTTATATGAGTTGTCTCGCGACCATTTGCCTAGACCTTTCTAAAAACTCCGCTTCGGCCCAAGACTGGCGAACATCTCGGAACAACTAAAAACAACAAAAAAAAACCACGATTAAAACACGCACGTTTCAAATACGATTAAACCAATAAGAAAACAACATTATACCTGAGAAAGCCAAGGTTCATCGGCGAGTAATTCATTTAATATAAGTGTTGTATCTTTGTGTGGATCGTGGAGTCGCTTTTCGGCCACACGTTTATTACACTCCCCAAACATCAAATACTTTTGGTGCGAAATACGACTGAACAATTCAACTTTGTTTGCACATGGTCGGCACATCACCATTTCCTGTCATTTCAACAACATATTAATCATTGCAAATCGATAGACAACATCATAAATTCAGAATAGAACAAGCATTAACCTTCTCATACGCCATTCTTGGATCGGGTTGACAAGGCTCGAGCGTGGCGGGGTTATACGGTTGCCCGTAAAGCTGTAAACGATGCGTTGCTCGAGATATTCTACAAGACGAGCAAAGTGAAGTGGTCGATGGGGCCAACTCCGTACTATTCAAACAAGGCCACGTATTCAACGCCATTTCCAGGCTCCTACTCCACATCAAACCCGTCCCTGCAATCCTTCTCCGTCTTTCTTCGGTTATGTCGTCGACTGTTTTAACATTCGAGAGGAAATATTCATCTAAAAAATATAACATTGTCAATATCAATCCAAAGGATATTACATACAAACACTATCAAAAAGAAATATCATTACCTTGTTCTTGAAAAATTTCTGTTAAAAAATTCGGATCTAAAGCATGAGATATTAATGTCTGTATATAAACTTCAAAATTGTCTTGATATGTAGCCGTATCTTGCATACGCTTTTCGACAAAATCATCATCTTCGTTCCTCATCAATTCGACAACAGTTTCAGTGTGATTTTGAATTCGCATCCTAACAGGAACTTGTATGTATAATTTTTTATTTTCAGAATTCCATGCAATATACTAAAAACAAAATAAATAATTTCAATCAACCCCGTCTTCCGTTCAAATTATGTCACATAACGTTTAATAATAAAATACTTACAGTTGAAATGCTTCGATATAAAATATTACCATTTTGATCAAAAGGTTCAAACTTCTGGAGCAAATTTTTACCATCCACTCTCCAAATAGCTGGCCACGCTTCGCTGAGTTCCGCTTTGATTGCCAAAAATTCGCCAGCCTGTAAACAACACACAAATAAAATAAAACCCATACGAGTTTCATACTATTCAAGAACTCGAATTCAATAAAATCGCAAGCATTAATTCTACCTGATATGGAATTTCCTCACCGGGTCTCGGATTCATAGTTTGCTGGATTATGGGAGTTGAATGATGAAGAGTTCTCTGTTGGTTTAATTTCTTTGAAATACTATTTTCGTCCTCTGATGAGTAATCGGTATAATCTATTCCAGCTCCGTGAGCAGCCGCTACATTTGAAAAAATAAAAAGAAATAAAACACACCGGCTAAAGCAAAAGCTGTGATGATGCAACGTAAATAAATGATCGGCCTTATCAAACAACTTACCAAGAACAGACGAATATATACATTCAAAAACATATAATGTGTGATAACATATCAGATGAGGGAAAACACCACAAGTCTAAGTATTTTTATAAAAGGATTAGGAAATGGGACGACATAATTGAACATATCACATTGTTAGTAAGTGTCATAATGCTGTGTTACATTAATGAATCCATGACGAGTACCCCATTTTTTTTAGATATTGATGAATATCAATATGAACATGATGGTCATGTGCAATATTTTTCCAGCCACACAATAACATATAAATAAATAAATTTTATAGCATACCAGAAAGGATATTAGACATGCTAGTGTTGCGGACACGAGATGCTCCAATCACTGGTCTGGACCGTTTCAACTTCTGCTTCATGGTGACACCAATTCCATCGTTCTCATCCCCCTAAATTAAGACTTTAATGGGTATGACATCAATCTACTTATATTAAAGGCCTATATTTACTTATCTTGAACTAATATGTTTCCATCTTTTACTAGGTAGAAAAAAAATTGAAACAAAAGCAAATTTTAATTTCTATGCTGAACATACATACTCTTTACCTTTAATGATATTTGTCTATATCCGTAATATTCAGCACTACTTATATATTTTCTTAATCTCAAAACCACCTCAACAACAATGCACGGCTCAATATTTGAGAAACGGCATTAATGAACTTGATATATATTGCACTTACCGCAAAAAAATCAACAAGAAACCAATCTATGGTTTCAGATTCGAGTGTTTTATTTGTTTAACCATTTTATGAAGCATAGCTCGTATCATAGAGAGTCAGATACATTGAATACATGCAAAAACACACTGTCGGCTGTTTTACTACATATTGCCCGAGTTTGAGATCAACGGGGGTTAATAAAATCAACTCTGAAAGAAAAATGTTTACCTTTAATGGTGACCAAGCTGGATCAGAGTCTGAATCGACAAATTCTTGGAAGTCTTCAGCATCGTCCATATCTGTCATTCCATGATGGAGAAGCAGCGTAATGTTGGACTTCTCTTTAGCTTTGCGATGCGACGTTTCACGCCGTTGTGGAATCATCAAAGGGTTGGAAGCTTTACAAAGTAACCATAAAACACTATCTACTGAACTGTACTATGCCAAGTAATAAATTTTAATTAACTAGTGTATTTGGAAAAATATTATGTTCTTTATCAACCCGATCATCATGTACCATTTGTCATCCCTCATTTAGTAGAAGATTAAAATGAATAGTAAAAAAAAGTACTATCAAGTAACTCAAAAAAAAAAATTGATTGTAAATGAAAGGGAAAGGGGGAAATAATAAAAAAGGAAAGGAATCGTCAACGTAGCATTACTAACATAACTACGATGTATGTGTACACTGTAAAACTATGCACATGTGTTACCATGAAATATTTCAATATACATAAATGTGTATATTGTATACATAATAAGTACGTACAGTTAAATTAAAACAAGATGTGCATAATAATGAAATTTGACAATGCACACATTAATTCCTACGATAGGCAAAGTAAGGGGTGCTACCAGGACACATTTCAGTAAAGCAGCAATTTGGTAATATACTTTAAAGTTTATTTTCCTGATTTTAACTATAATACAAAAGTATGTATATATATATACATGAGAATTGTGCATAACCAAAATAACAATATTTAAACGAGTCATAAAATAAAAATTATATTTTAAAAATTGAAAACTCTCCTACATATCACGTGAATATGCAACTTATCTTAGTGTATTATGCAAATAGCTCATTTAATATTAAAAAAATAATTTTACTACACATTAAAAAATAATAATATCAATTTTTAATATATTTGCCGGCCATATTAAATTCCAATTAATTTTCAGCCAATATATGTATATATATAATAATATATAAATGTATTTTATATATCAGATCAGATTTAATTCCTACACACTAACTAAACATGAATACTGTCATCATATTCAACATAATAATGTTTAATAATTAATACAATAGAGTTCACTGGTTGGTGTTGGTACACATTGCAATACGAAAGACAGTATTATTGCGTATATATAAAAAAATACTGGAATTTGTTATTGGTAGCACCCCTTTGTGAGCTGGTATGACAAGAGTCAAAAATTATATTTCTATATGTATATTTATAAATATATAAATTAAAATGGCACTCGAATGGTGTCAATTTACATCACTTTTTATCGCCACCGGTGAAATCTTGTTACAATCCAACTAATTTACAGTATATAATATTGTCCTAACACTGCCTATCTTACCCCCATTCACGTCAGCTGTCATATATTAACTATACACACTAATCTAGACAGCCGCACGACTGCCTATTACAAATTCTCATTAATATCACACGGTCAAAATGTAACAAGTTTTCACCACAATGGCTAAAAAAAACCTAAGGCATTATATTTTAGCTCGCTCCTGTCATACAAGCTTCAGGGCTAGCGTTTCACCACCGTTGCCTGTTTCTAAAGTGAAAGTCTAAGAAGTTAAACGCACCTTCGTCCGGTTGCTGATAATAGTATTGTTGGTGAGACTGTGCCTGCATTGCTGGTAGCGACGGCTGCACTGCAGGTCGAGGCTTTTTGGGTGCGGTAGTGCCCTGGGGCGGTGCTACTACGGCCACTGCTTTGCTTACGTTACTTCGCCCCTTTTTGCCCTTCTCGTTTAGCGGGGTCGATGGCACGTTTAATACTGGTTTATTGAGGCGTCGTGCTTCGTCCTCGTTCGCGTCGTATCCCTCCTCCATGCCGTCAAACTTACGCTTTCTGTCTTTTGGAAGTGGAAAGTACCGAGAGTCGTCTTGGTTGTCGAGACTTTTCGTAACCGACGGCAGCGATATCATACTGCTCGGCAGGCCCATCACGCCGAGGGCGTTGATACTGCCCGGCGCGGAGATACTGCCCGGCGAACTCATATTACTGACAGGACTTAAAACACTCGGAGTATTCATAGAAACACTAGAATTTAAAGACCCGGACGTGGGCATTGTTCCGTTCGAATTTTGAATATTTTGTTGTTCACCAGTCTTCGGGTTGATTTGTTCATTGTACGTTTTGTTATTAGTACTGTTAGACCGTGACCAGGTTGCTTTGCGCCCTCCTCTGCTGGCAGGGGGTGGCGATGTATCACGTTCGCCTTGCAAGAATTTTAAATAAGACGCCATAAAACTAGATCCAGCAGCAGGCACAGTTAATTTTTTTTCCGGAATCTTGGATGAAGTTTCTTGCGGACTCGATATGCTAGAAGCGGTTGATTGGTGTGAAGCGGCTGTTGGTGTCGGCGCAGTAGAGTTTGCACGTTGTTCTGCAAGGAAACCAAGTTCTTCTTCTATATTGGGCACAACTACCTTAGGTTGCTCACCATCGCGTATCTCGGACGTGGACGTGGTAACGGGTGTGGAATTATTATAAGGCGTCAGAGGTGCGAGTTCCACAGACGATTGAAAATCGGTCGGGTGAGGCTGTAAATGGAGAGGAAAATATGACAGAGGAGTGTGTGAATGGGGATGATGGACCATTAGACTCTGATGCTGCGTCGAGAAATTGCTACTGTGTAAAGGGGATTGGGAACTATATGCAGTAGGTCCCCCTGCAAACATTTTAGGAGGTGGAGGAGGCAAGTTCCACCGTTCCAGCTCATAATATGTACCATTCTGCTGTTGATTACTAGTCGAACTATGTGCGGGGGGCGGAATTCTGCTCGTTAAATACTCGGGCACCGTTACACTGACTGCATCACTCTGGTTGGAATGATTTACTTGTTTCTCACTACTTTTTCTACGGACTGAATTTTTTGGAGCTACACTAGTCGGCGCAACGACGGGGCTCAAATTTGCCTTTACGGAACTTTTAGTTTGTTCTTGTACTTGACAAGTTTGCTGTTGTAAAGTTTGCAAATTTTTAACTATACTCATTGGGTCGCCGCGACAGCTGGCCAAGTCGCGCGAATTGATTGGATTATCATAAAAAGATTGTTTCTCGGTTGCATTAGCGGACAGAGGTCGCTGGGATGGCGATTGCTGCACGAAAGATTGAACAGCTGCATCGTTGCTTCTATTAACGTTATCCATTACATTGTTCGAACTACCGTTATAGTTAGCATTGCCAGGTGGAAATTTTCTGGAGTTTTTATTCTGCTGCCTATCGTCATCCCAGCAATTCTGCTGTGATTGGGGTTGAGAATGCTCAAACCTGCTCTCGTGATACGGCTTGCTAGTTTGTTCAACTGTCAACGTCCGAGTTATTACAGATGGATATGCAACCTGATTGCCTTGCGATGCAGATCGAGAGACAGTTACGTCAAGGGGAGATCTAGGTGCGACGTGAGTTCCCGATTTATACGATATTGAATTCTGAGAAGAGTCAGAGTGCTGTTGGGGTGACGATATAGAATTCATTGGACTATTGTACATGGGATATGCGGGACTTGGGACATGACCCAAAGGTGACGCTTGAGAATGCGCCTGCAACGGACTAGGTCTACGCGGCACTACCACTCCACAATCTGGTCCGTTTTGATTATTACTACCAGCGTAACTAACATCATTGCTATTTGAATTTTTATTTCTAGAATTATATTCTGTTTCAACGTTGCTAGGATTCTGATAATGTCTGTACGTTACGTTTTGTTGATTTAAAGCGTATTGAGAACCATTTCGGGCCGGCGCTGATTTAGCCGTATTGTTATTGGTGTTATAATTAACCCTACTGGACGGGTCGACGATAGAATAACTAATCGGGGATGACTGCGGTTGGACAGTATCCTGAGGGGAATTATCAGAGTTTCTTCGATGTTCTATATGATTCACTTCGGCATAAACTTTCGATTGAGCCTTTGTTTGAATTTGAGAATTTGAAGAAGTTTTCGAAGGAGGCGGAACGAAATTGGAAGACGGTGATTTTTCTGACCGAGGAGCGTATACGGCAGAGGAAGGTCTCGATGGTGTTATAGGTAAACGGTATTCTTTGCTAGGAGACGTTTCGGAAGCGGATATGGATACTATACAGGATTGTTGATTAAGATGCGATGATGAGCTAGTTCCTGTACTTGAGAAAGACTTACTTCCACTAGGAGTGTATTCCTGCTGGGCCGAAATTGGGCCAGTTTTCGCATTAGTAGTGCTATAACTGGAAATATTTTCTGAAGAATTCCCGAAAGTAGCAGGTGCTTGGAAGAACGTTCCGGTAACGGAAGTGGGCGCTTGCGAAGGAACCGGTTTCACGGGCGGTGTCACTTGCGGAGATGCAGATCGGACGACTTTGTTCGCGTTGGCCACCAACTGTGAACTCAGATGATTGTTGAGCGTCTGGGCGGCTGCGAAGTGAACGTTGAAACCTTCGTACGGAGCGGAAGACGACGACTTTGTTGTAGCCGGACTCGGAGAAGAGGGTACCACACTCTCGTGCGGTAGTATTCCAAACGGACTGGGCAATTGGTTGTTTCCTTGCCACGCCAGTCCTGAGGCACTTCCCGGCGCTGACGATTGATCGAAGAACGTAGATCCTTGAGCGGCGGCTAAGCTCTGATGGTGTGAATAAGTTTCGCGAGACGTCGACAACTCGGATTCGGTGGCCTGTTTGGACGCCGCCGCCGCCTGAGCTTGCACCAAAGCCTGCCTGTGTTGGGCGTTAATAGTCGAGCTGTAGTGAGCGGGCTTGGGATTCGCATGGTGAAACAGCGGCGAAAATATGGGGTCATATCCTACGGGCGACGGGGACAAAAATCCACCGGGATTGAACGGAGAGGCCGTAGACGAGCCCAGCTGACCCAACTGCGAGGCGGTCGTGTGCGCAGCCTGCAACAACAGCTGACCGGTGGTCGACGGCACTCCGCCGGCGGGGTTGTGTCCGGTGAGAGCGGTGCCGCTGCCGGTCAGATGGTGGTGGAAGTCTCCGCTGGCCGCACCGGCCTGGACTCCAGCGAGTCGGTTGTAAGAGGCGTACCATGGTCCGACGGGATCCATGCCAGGTTTTACGTTTATCGAATTGCACTACTACAATGCGATAAGGTCATTATAAAAATATATAGCAAAAGTTTCACAGTTGCACTACATCAAGTCACAATCACTTAAATCATTGTCCTTCTTTTTACAATATAATCTTATAGTCTCGGAGAGAACACCACAGTCGCAACGAATCAACAGCATGACATCTGAAAACAGACAACAGTAATGTAAGACTCTAATAAGGTAGAAATGTAAAGTTTATTACTTGACAGAATCAAACGAATAGTCTCGTGTAATTGATCTAGCTCTTATAAGTGTATAATAATATGAATATGAATAGCGTGAGCATATTTAAGGTATAAGCACCATTGAGGAAAATATGCCGATAAAACCTTTTAAGTTTATTTTTTAATAAAAAATAAAATGGCATCGACTGCAGCAAATGCAGTTTGAAATGAGCATTCGCTATAAACGATTAGTATAATATATATATCTATGTATATACGAAAGACTGAAATAAAAATTTGGAAAGATGTCATTTTCACAGATGATAAGTTGAGAAGACAATTCATCGATTAATATTTGAATCTCGATCGATATTTAAAAACAAAAGAACATAACATCCATTTGACAAACGCAGTGCGCATTCGAACGTTAAAAAAAAAACAAATGAAAAAAAAAATTGAACATTCTTCTGTTTTGAAGCGTCGAGTGTGACAGAAGGTGGGATGCGTTAGGAGCAGACGCGAATTTGAGCCGTGTAGGAGAGCACGAGCACTAGTGAGAGGCACAAAGATTTGCACAAAGCGCGCCATTCTGGGGGGCGCCGACGAAACGTCGTACGGTTTGCCGCAGTCAGGGGCGCCCCGACGCGGGCCGGAGAACGGGGGCGGCAAATGCCAGTGAAACGGCGGGGCCATCAGCGAGCGAAGAGTGCAGTGGCAGTGGCAGTGAAGAGTGAGTGGGGCGGAGCGACTCACCTGCGCGGGGTGCGGGTTGCGGGTGTGCGGATGGCGCGTGTCGCTCGGCGCGTGACGAGGGCGGCCGCGCTCACCGGAAGTGGCGAGTCGGGGGGCGGCAGCGGGCGGCGGGGCGAGGGGCGGCGGGTGGCCGAGAGCGGGCGGGGCGGGAGTCGTCGCGGGTGGTTCAGGTGAGTGGGCCGGACGCCGCTGCGATGTCCGCGCCCGCCGCCATTTTGTTTTACACAACAACACTCGGCGCGCCACCTATCGATCGCCACTGCAATCGAGGCTGAGAGACGCCACCGCAACGCCTGCGCCCCCCGAACTCCCCGACACCCCTCCAACCTTCCGACCCTCCGACGCTCCGACCCTCCTATCCACTCTTTCCGTCCGCTCTTTTCTCTTTCAGCTCGTCTCGATCCACTTTCGCCATAACCCAGCTTGATTTTTTTTTAAATATCTCAATTGGGCTATATTTTACCAGATTATATTGTTCATTCTTCTCCTAATATGTACAAGTTTGAAATTTTTTTTTTTGAAAAAAAAAATTTCTTGCTTAAGTTTAAACTATTTATTTATTTGAGGTATGAGCTCTGTTTATTGAGTTCGGTGAGTTTTACGCAAAGAGCGATCTCACTCACGACATTAAAATCTCGATCACGGAAAATCTGGCACCCAAAAAATCCATCAATCACGCGAAAGGTTTTACTAACGAGAACTCGAGTGCCAGATGTTCCGTGATCGAGATTTTAGTGACATGCGCGAGATCGCTTTTTGCGGAATAGTCCATTTTCCGTTTATGGTGATATGGGAGTGCTTCACCTCGAGTTATTATCATTGCAGAATTGTTTTTTCGGAATAATTAAGTGATTTTAAAATTGATACATTTATTATTTCTACTTTTATTTACATATTATTATGAATAAATAAATTTATATTTATTATAAATAAATAAATGGTAAACGGACTACTGGTCATATGTCAACCAGTCACAGGACAACCGGTCGCTCTAGATCGGTCACACGTGATCACCCGTCACACTAAAACTGGTCACGAGAAAACTGTTCACACCCTAAAATCGGTCACGAGAAAACTGGTTGACCGATTTTGGGGTGTGACCAGTTTTATTGTGACCAGTTTTCTCGTGACCAATTTTAATGTGACGGGTGATTACGTGTGACCGATCTAGAGCGACCGGTTGTCCTGTGACCGGTTCACATTTGACTAGTAATCACCGAACCAAATAAATTTACTCTATTTTTTTTTTATTGTTTAAATTTTTTTTCTCACCTTTATGCGAAAATTTTTAAAATGGTTTATCTTCTAATAATTATATTTTGTTATCAATTTTGTAATCAATAAAACTGTAAATTTTCTAAAAAAAAATAAAATAAAAGAAGCGGCTCGGGGTTTTGCGCCTTCCCCTAGCAAAAAAATAAATTGACGAATAAATGGCCTTATGTAAATTGTCAATAAATAAAGACAACTTACGAAATAAATATAGAAATTGATTCTTAACTGAAAATCATACATTAAAAGCTAAAGGAAAAATAATAAAAAAAGACCAATTTTTGGGAAATGAATCTTGACCACCTAGAAAAATATTAATGACTTGGATATTGAAAAAGAAATATTGCATTTTAAACTATCTAGATGGGAGTGAGAATAAAATTTTATGTGAAAATGATTTTTTCTATGAAAAAAATTTAAAGCGCGAAGCCCACGATTGAATCCCGAAAAACTGACGTCTGAGCTGGTTCTGCACATAATTTAAAATTAGTTTTATATGAACGATGGGAATTGCACTATCCTTGCTATTGTCTGGAATAAAAAATATTATTATGGCTTCCTAAAGCGGACGTTGAAGGCATTATATATTTAATTTTTCAAATAAATATTAATTTATGGTCGTGCATCGTTGTAGGAATTATATGTATTGAATGAATATTAGTTTTAGAATATAATGTAAAAGTCGCTTTATATACCGAGAAAATTTAGGTTGCAACGTCCGCCTTTATGTTGGCCCTACTCATACATGTATGAGAGCAAAATTCGTACGTCTTCACATTTTGTCACAGCGGTGTTCTTCGTTTCTCAACATTAAATTCTTATAGCGAAAATAATGATATATCTTGAAAAATAATCTCGAGGGATTGCGTCCGCCGTCCAGATATACGTCTCAGTTTGTTCCTCGTCTCCTCATATTTCCCTATTTGACAGAACGCCACATTCGTTCTATGTATATGTTGGATACTTTCGAGATTTATGGATTTCATTATTATTAAATATTAAAAAAAACGTACGTATGTATAAACGCCAGAAATGCAAACGAATACTGTTTCTTTTCACACTAGATATCTGTTAACGTATAGTCGAAACGTGACGTCGCAGTGAAGCGTAATAATTGGATTTTGAGCGCGAAGCGTGAGCCTCACTAGTGAACAAGTAACCATATTACGTATGAATTAATGTGCAATTTCATTTTGTCAAATCGTTTTATAATTTCAATTTCAAGCTATTATTTTTAATTACATGTTTAAAAACTACTTACACATATGTAGCTACAAAATAAACAAATGTTTTGATAAAATTAAAAAAATTAAGAACTCGCTGTACAATACTTAAGATCAGTGGCAGATAGTGGAACTCTCTAAATCTTCATTGCAGGAACAAAAGAGATGAAATTTCTCCAAGGAAAGGTACTAGGAATCAACTTTATAATCAGTCAGTCAAATCAGATGTCGCTTCATTGAACTGTGCCAAACCATATTTTAAAAATATTTAGAGTTTATCTTAAATTAATATTAAACGTAAGTACATATGTAATCAAATCAAATATTAGAATTTTTTAATGCATAATATGGACAGTGTACATACATACAACCATCTCTTAAAATTGTATTCGAAAATGAAAACTAAGAATTAAAAAAATATATATATAGGTAGTGTGTGTTTGCAAATACATAAGAAAAACTGATTAATACTCTTTTATTTATAAGAATACAGTTTACATTGTTAAAAATTCATACAACAAATACAATTGACTAAATTATTTGGCTTTAGCAGCCATCACATCTTAAATTAACATAATTTGGACAAGTTACAGATCACAAAATTTACTTAAGAAATTAAATTGTTTCATTTATATATTTTGGCAAGAATTTAGTACATTCAATCCAATGTATGTATGTTACATATACAAATACACGTATAACTCAGAAGTGTAATGCTAGAGTTTACGAATTTAAAATAGAATATTCAAATTCCAAAGTTACCTTTAATAGATATATGTACATAAATATATGTTAAATGAAACGAAATAAAATAAAATATTTTCAAATGAAAATAAAATAGTAAAATTGGAAATGGCAAAAGAAGTTTGCTGGACGGACGATAAGTCAGCAGATTTACCAAGACCGTTTCAAAAAATTTAGAATGTCAATAGCTTAAAGTTATAGAAACAGGCATTTCAATTTAAGACATTTTTATGAATTGGATTTCCTTTTAAGGTAAAAGAACAATACATAAATTATTGATATTAGCTTTTTTGTAATCTCATGCTGAGTATTTATTTTGTAAAATTTATAAAAATTATATTTAAATACATTTAAAATTGATAGATAAAAAATGATGTAAATCATGCACAACTGTCCACTCCTATGGGCACAACAATTTAAATATTAATATGAGTAGAATTAATTTTAATAGTATAATTTTAGGGTCTATAAATGTTCATTAATAATTTTCACTTATGTATTTCCCTTTTTAAATATGGTAACCAATTAATTTTTATAAAAAAAAATATATGTATGATATTTTGAAAGAATTGCTCTTTCAATCGAAAAATATAAATATGTATTAATTACATACATACATATATATGTACATCACACAAGCCAACTATTACATACTATAAAAGTGTTTAGACAAATATTAATCGAATTCATCAATCACAATATTACAGGTAAACAAAAAATCCAGGTACTACACATCAAATAATACGATAAAATATAACTCTTATTTTAATTCATTTGCAATCGAGTATAATTATTTATGATATCAGATAATAAAATAAAATGATAAATCAGTAAATAACAAAATAGTTAAATTTATATAAAGTAAATCATAAGTTTTAATAAAATATAATAGACTAAAATTTTATATGAAAATAAGCCCAGTCCCTTAAATATTTAAATTTTCTCTTCAAATATTGTGTGAGAGATGAAGAGATGGCAAATCTCTTATTATTATATTTTTTGGTTAAAAATATCTTTGGCATATTTGAACTAAAACTAATACATACGCATGTATATCACGGAAGAACAACAGGAATATCTTTAAAGGATCCCTCATGAGTATTATTCAATGCACATTACAAGTAAACTTAAACATAACAATAAAAATGTTTTCGCTGGGGTTTAGAATTATAGATAAAAAGGAAAATATTTTCCTGATTCCACTATACTTTCACTAAACGAAAATAAAAAAAAGTGTAAAAGAAATCACAATAAAATGACTAAATAAATCACCTAAATATAGTAGTCATATGAATATCAAACTACTATGAGTTGAGCAGAATTGTAATACATAAGAATGTCGTTAGATCAAGCAGTTTTTGTAATGATTTTCAGTTAAAATGCTTTTGAATATGTATTAATAATTGTAATTTAGATCATAAATTCAAGATTGGATCGATTTTTTTTCACAACACAAATAGAACATTATCATTTTGACAATAAAATATTCTGTATTAAATGTTCCAATAAAAATTGTTAAGAGTTTAATCATATATGATGATATATATCTAGTCAAGTTTAAAACTGGTTACAACAACATCTATACTTATGGCGAAAATTTACATACAAACACAGAAACAGATATGAGATGTCACTTTTCAAAATGCAAAGGCATGTACGATTTTTTATGACAAGTATAATACAGTGTACTCTCGATTATCCGGGTGCGGATTATCCGTGTTAATGTTAATTATTTTTTTTAAATTAATTAAATTTTGCTCTTATACGATAATGAGACGCACCGATTGATTGCGACCGTAAACATGCGTGTTATTTGAAACAAATTATGTCACACAGAAATGTTTATCGTTCCTTTTTAAATGTATTTTAGTATTGCGTCAATTCTTTCAGTCGCTTTTGATCATCGAAGAAGTAAAAAGTGCATGTATTCAGAGCAGATTTTTTCGAACATACGCACGTTTAATTATTATCAATTATAATACTTTGTGTGTGAAATTATTTTCTTTGCTATTAACTCGAAAATATTTCAGATTTACTGTTCGAAATATAGTTAAACACAAAAATAAGTTAGATGCGTTCGCTAAAGATTGTTATAGTTCTGCAGGTCTTTCGGAACGAAAAAGTATGAAAATGTCAAGATACGAAGATTTGGTTGCAACTATACTCATGTAGTAAAATCAAAAATGAGCAGAAGGAATACCAATTAGCGGTCAAATGTGTATGGAAACAGCCAAGTTTTTCCATGAAAGGTTAGGATTATTAGACAACTTCGATGCTTCGTCTGGCTGGTTGACTAGATTTTTTTGAATATTTTGGCAACAGTAGTACTAATTATAGGTACTAACGGCCACACATCTGCTTAACTATAAGCGTTTTTCTTAATAAATAATGAGTATTAAAATGATGAAACAAAAAATTATGTTGTTAATATGATATTATACTCGAAACCAAGTCAAAATTTGATGATTCGGATTATCCGTGTTTTTCAATTATCCGTGCCCTACCTCCCCAGCATTAGCCTGGACAATCGAGAGTGTACTGTACTTTTAATGTCAACATATTTTCACTTGTCTTTGCATACTTTAAAACAACATTTAAGGATAAGATGAGATACCCTGAGTCAACGAATTTTCTAGAACAATATTAAATTCATCAAGTGGCTCCAATATTTGTCGCAAAAATGTAAGTAGTCCTCGTTTTCGCAAAAAGCTTTGCTCTTCATACATTTCAGTAGTAACCCTAGTCACAGACATCGGGACTAACATTCGGTGTAGCCAGTGCTCTCTTGAAAAAATAATATATTTATTACCATCTGTCATAGTTACACACAGAGAAATGTTATCTCTGATTACACATGGATAAGCTTTTTAAATGCTAATTTAAAGTAAAAAATATACCTTAAGCTGAGACAAATAAAGAGTTGAAATTTTCCATCTTTTCCTAATGCATGACCTGCATTGTTAATTTCATCCATCAAATGACAGTAACAACGCCAGATAGTCGTATGCTCCTGAGATCTATTAGTTGAAGCGTTCGATGAATGATAACTATACACACCACTTGAGCTTTCACTTGAACTATCTAAACACTCTTCTGTTAAATTTTGTTCAAAAACTTCTTTGACGCGAACTAAAAAAGAAAAATACATGAATATAATGTATAAATGAAACAAAATTATATAAAGAAATATGAAGTAATTTTTATATACACAACGCAATATAAAATTAACAAACGTATACTAACCAAAGTAATCCCAAATAAATAAATTTCTTCCAAATAGACGATTTGATTTGAAACCACAAAGGAATGCCTGTTCCAAGCACTTGACTAAACCATTTTCACCACAAAGCAATACGCTCAATGAATTCACATCCTTTTCTCTTTTTGAACGATAGTGCCATTTCACAATTGCGTTAACACAATCACCTGTAAATATAAGTAAAAATAGATTAAAAAGGTTTTTATAATTCTATACATATTTTAAACGATCAAAATTAAATACCGATCATATGTTGAACAGTAGATGGAGATAAGTGTGTAGTAACGGGAGCAGCTGGACTAGCTGGTGTAGCTGTCGATGAAGTACTAGCGAGTTCTTGCCCATATCGACTACCGCTCATTGTGTTATTGTGAGAACTGCGAGCAGTCACAAGTTGGGCGACAAGTAGTCTTTCTGTCGAACCATCATCAACACCGCGTCCAAGCCAACGATTGCAAGGAAACCTTTAAAATAAAAATGTGGTTATTTACTTTAAAACATTACTATTGTTGCGTGGACGTGAAGAGGGGGCTTCCAGGTTAGGAGAGAAAGACGAAGAAGGGTTTTAGAAGTCGTTTATTGGTCTGCTCTCGTCGGCGCTCCAGGTCGGAATGGTTTCCAGGCCGAGAGCGCGCCATATTTATACCCGTTTGGGCTCAACAACTATTGGTCGACGAGTCAGACGATCCCATTGGCCGTTGCATACGGCTCATTCATTTGTAGAGGCCATTTTGGCGGGAACGAGAGATCAGGTGATCTGCGCTAGTGAACCATCGGTCCACGAGCGCCACTCACCTAATCTCTACGTTACATTATTTTAGAAGAAAAATATTAAACTGTAATCTAGTATATTTAAAATAAATTTTAAATTATACCTATAAGTATGCCCAGTTACTTCATTTCTGACGTACACATTTTCCAACATCCATCTTGGTGATAGTCCTGAATTATCATGACCAATTCTGAGAGTAGTAAGAATCCCCAAATTTTTGTGCTAAAAACGAAGATTCAAAATAAAAATCTATAATACATGTTTTAATTGATTTTACACTAAATAAATGCAGCATGCTAAAATAAAAAAAAAGATATTTACTTACATGGAAAACAAACTCTAAGGTATTTCGCGGAATAGGAATTTGTTGGGTTTCTCCACTTGTTCCTGACATGGATATCCAGCAATTCGCAGTAGTGGCACTTGCTTTTCGGGATGGCACAACAACAACACGATATGGTAACTCTATAAAGCCAGAATTTCACTTTATAAAATTCATTACGATTGAAACATAGGTTAAACTTTTTAATATAAAACTTTACTCGTCATAGGATAAGTATTCGTGAAGCAATAATAGTCGACAGCATTCAAAGTTAATAAATGGTAAAGGAATTGTTCTCGTTCATCTTCACATCGCAAAAAGGCAGTCCTTTTGTATTGAGATTTAAGCAGAGCTGAATCAGCCAAAAGTGTCTTCAAATGTTTCGATAGTAATTTTTTTTCAAGAGAAAGTCGAACCCATGCCCTCGCATATCCTATCTCAGTTTTTATATCTGACATGGCTTGAATGTTTCTGAAACACCATTTAACTATTAGTTACACATCAATTTGTCAATTTAAAACTTACAAATCATTTAATACCTCATATCGAAAGTCAGACTCTCTGTTAATGGTCTCAATGGTGAAGTGTTCTGTTTACGTTCAAGAGTGTTTGAACCACTGCTTAATCGATCTCTGGAACTATCACGGGAGCTAGAGCGTGAACTGTCACGTGATCTGTTTGGTGATTGCCTTTGTTTGGCAGCACTCTCGTTCTCTAAACCGACAGTTGACAAATCTGAAATAGTTCAATTGATGAAATTAATACAATAAAATGTAGCTACTTTCTCATATAAACTTTTATTGTTTAACATACAATCTAAACGTTTCCTTAGTACACACCAAGCGAGAGCTTCATAAATAGCAGCGTGAAAGTTACAAACATTCATGAAATACATATTCAAAAAAAACCCACCAAGCCACATGAAATGATCCAAATTATTTAAAAAGTTACCTGGAGTTAAGAAATTCGGATCGATAGGTTTCGATGTATCATTGCACTGCTCTAATTCTTGAAAATTAATTAAATGCATCCAAAGTGCAGATTTTCCATACTTATGTTGCAAGCCATGTGACCAAATTCTTTCGAGTAAATCGCATAAAGATGCGATCATCGTGTTTTCTTCTACACCTACCACTGATACTTCAATACCTAATCCTAAATCAACAGCTTCAGATCCCATTTTTTCTAAAAGCATTTTCTTTGTTTTGCTTTTACAATCCTAAAAATTATGTAAAATAATGTGTAATTTGAAATTTTTTTAAGTACATAATAATATTTCGTTGAATTTCATTAATTTCCATAACTTACTTTGAGAAGCTTTTCAATGAAAGCTTTATTGTTTGGTGCGGCTGTATTTGTTGGCAATTCACTGGATGTTATACGAGACACATCAACATTTGTAGATTCTATAGAAATATCTTTTGATTGCCATCTCACATTAGAACCTTTAGCACGACGCAAACTATTTGCCCTAAGAATATAATCGAAATAATAATCAAAGTAATTAATTATCAAATAACATTAAAATTAATCAAATTCATATCATTATTGCGATAGAAAGTTTAAATATAAAAATGATTTTGATATTCTTTATGTGGCGATGTGATATAATTTATTAAGCAACGACTGAGCAAAAAGAAATAATTCCCGAATATATTAAATTATTTAAATTAGAAAGATAACCCAAAATAAATTTTATGCGAATTTATTGCACTCGAAATACATCTATACTTACGCTCTGAAAAATTATTTAAGCATAACAGCAACATAGCATAAACAGTAATCGACAAAGCAAAAACAATATGTATGTATAAATGTGTAAATAAAAAGCATTGATATTATATGAATTTCTTTATTAATTTATATATTCATAAATAATAAATGTATTATACAAACACATGGAATATATTATGCATGTGTGTGAAAAGCCTCTATGTGATTAAGTGTAAGTATATATAAATATGTATAATATATAAAGCAAATAGACATGCACAAAATATGGTGAGATAATATTCCACAATGTGTTTAAAATCAAATTTGATATTTAAAGTGACACATGTAAATATACCAAAAATTAAAATTAATGTTTCAAACTTGTACAAGATGAATGATTAACTCAGTTCTAAGAAATTTTAAATCAATTACGTTTTCAGAGCAAAGTCGGCATTCTTCATAAAAACCAATGTATAATAGAATATCTAATTTATATATATGTATGTAATAATTATAATATTTGCCACAAAATAAAATAAACATGCAGTTGAATCATATCAACAATTTTAATTCATTTAAAAATCCAATTCTAAGGTTTTCACAACTTAAAAAACAAAACAATATAACATGCCATAATGATTGATTTAACAGTGGATCATGCACATTCAACAAAAAGATTACACGATTGTATTAACGACGAGACATGCAAGATGAATAAAATGTATAATACAAAGCAACAATTAACAAAGATTCATATTGTAACTCATTTAACATTTCTTTTCATCGATATGAAAATTGCAGATAGACTATATGATACTAAATTAGAATCTCAATAGTTTATTAATTAATACTGAAAACTTTTCCACTGTATCATGCATTAACTGATAAAATCTGACGAATAATAGTGTTTTTTAAACCTTATATTATACATTAAAATAAGCAAGTTAAAACAAAATAACATAAATGCACATCATGTGATGTTTTAAACATAAAATGTAAAATTAAATTTTACTAATAGATTAAAAATTAGCACCTTTCTCCATATGTTATGAGTGGGGGTTCCAACAATTTTGCATCGAGTAATGGGAATGCTCTGTAGTATGCGGCACGATGAGGATGAATTTCTTGGGGTGGTATTATTTCATCAATGTCCAATCTCTTTTCACCTCTCAACAGTTCATAATTTCTAGATAAATATGGTTCATAGCAAGAAGATCTAACAGTTAACGAATCACCACCACATCGTTTTCTTAAAAAACAAAACAAAAAATTAAGATTCTACAAAACGGTTGTATAAATTTTATATGAGTCAAATTTACCTGAGTATTTTAATACGATTGTCAAAAAGTTGAACATTTTCGTCTATGTCACCCCAGGATGACATAATTTTATTATCAATGAGTGTGGCAAACATCTGACTTTCAAGAAATCTTGAAAGAAAAGGTCTATGCTGTTCTGGCTGATCTGATAAAAAGGCTGCCTTATCAAAATTTTGCATCGATTCCCGTGATGACAGCCACGACTCCTTATCCTAATAGTAAATTATATGTGTAAGTTTTTTCTTAAAATAAATACATTAAATAATATGTAATAAGTTAAAATAAAATAAAAACCTGGTCAGGAAGTATAACGAAATGTTCGTACGCACTAAACATATGAACAAATCTATTAAGGAATGTTTCTCTCATAGCATTATTGAAACGTAAGTCTTCTTGATACTGTTCATCATCAGTCAAAACTTTTTTTTTATTTGTTGGCATTACAGTTTCAGCATCCAAATCATCCAAATTTACACCTGTTATTCATTAAAACAAAATTCTTTAATTTACATGTACATACATTTGTATACTTGAAACTTCATTCAACCATGAAAAATCATTTATAAATATTAATACAAGCCCTTAAGTATATTTTATCACTTAATCGAAATGTATTTACATTATACAATTTTAATTATAATAATTAGTAATTTAAAAAAAGTCAAATTTAGACACACATACCAGTTCTCCTTGCAATATCAACAATACGTTGCAATGCATCTGATCTGGGAGGTGTTATTCTATTCATTTGATGAGAATGATGGGAGTTATGATAGTAAGAATGGTGGGTGGGAGATGAGGGAGGGGAATTGGCTAAAATATGTGACTCATCCCAATCCAAAATATCGTTAAAAGAATGTTTACGCCTTGACCCACCACCTAAGATATAATAAACAGACACTTTGACCAAAAGCACATGTTTACAAAATGAGTTGTTTTTTTTTCATATAAATTTTAAGAGAATATAACTAAGATATTGATTTGAAAAATAAAAAAAGGTTTTTAGTAAAATATATACCATTATGTAACATACATATTTACAGTAACCAGACCATTGCAGGCTTACAAAAATCGCACAATAATGGACGTTCGGTGAAACGCAACTACAAAGATCACGCCAACGCGATTACAACAACACAACACATACTATACATATGTTAATGATTATATATGTATATGATTTGGGTTTGTTTAATGTTTGATGATGTTTGTAATTTTGTATCGCCGAGGGCCCAACATCGAGCGCAATTTAATGCAAGTGCGAAACAATCATGGAATCCATATTTACATAAATGAAATATGTGTTACCCAACACCAATTAATATTTATGAATTGTAAAGAAAGCTTATTGAAAAACACCAAAGATATGCAACAAAGCAGAATGATAATCATTGACCAATCTTAGAATATAAGAAAAACTGTTGAGGAAATAGACAACACAATATGTTAATATACATTAAATAATTACCAGTTGGTAGTGTGCAGCTGCTCGACATTGGATCATGATAGTTATGTCTTTGGTTTAAGCCATTTATCGGTGTATAGAATTTTGATTGATCTACATCTGGTTTACATATCTGTTGAAAATAGATTTCATGTACTTCTTGTAATCGAAAGATACTGTGACTAATACATAAATTGGATTAAATATTGTAAATCTATAAAACCTGAAATTTATCCAATAATTGAGATATTTCTTCTTTAAAAGCATTTCTATAAGGAAAAGTGGGAAGTTCTTCAGGCAACTGAATGCTCATTTTATCAATATCAACTAAACAAAGGGCTGCTTCTGTACCAAGAAATATGTTTTTATTTATACCATTACCACCAATGCATGATGTATTTTCCAAATGCAAACCTATCGAATAAAAGTAAACATTACATTACAATGCGCACGTGCACATACAATTTACAAATAAAAAACACGAAAGTTTTTAATATAAATATCTTACCCATCACAAAAGGTACGGGTGCATCCAAAAAATGATGCAACGGTAATGGTAATATTGGCACATATACATGAGGCCAACAAAATGGAAATAATAAGCTAATTATACATTCGGCGACTAGCATAAGTCTATTGTAATCTGTAACAAACAAATAGCACCATGAAATACACCAAAGTAAATTTAAATATAATTATAGTAATATGTACATACCTGAAGATCTCAATAGCACTTGATTTTCAAGTAGAACACAGGTAAATAGTTGTATAATGCATTCGGCTCCAAGTAAAACGAACATTTCTCTCAATTGATAGTCCAGTAGCGGCAATTCATCAGGAAGACGTGGTCTATATATTACCTGTTAACATAAAAATTGTTGTATTTCATACTCGTACAGTGATATTATACAAAATAAGTATAAGAGACATATCATAAAATATTAACATACTGTAGAAATTGGTGATAGATGAGATTCAAGTGGTGGTAGAAAAAATTTAAGAGTTTGACCTGGTGATGGTAAATTAACTTCATACAAAATATTATAGACAAAAGCTTCAGGAGATAAACCAGGACCTGGCTGCCTTGGTAGACTTCTATATCAAAAACATAACAAAACCCTGTAAGATCTATTATCTTACACATATTAACATATTTTACATATCTTCTACTTTGTCTCTATGACACTGTAGAATCGTTTGTAATTGGCCAGGAAAGCGCATTGGGGTTTACCTGTTAGGCTTTCCTGGCATTTATGTATATCATAGAAGTAGAATTCTAAAAGCGAGCCATCGAAGAGAGAGACGGAAAGTCAGAAGAGAGACGAAGTTTAGCAAACAATGAGCAAATAATGAACAAACTCTGCCGCGCAGAGTTTTTGTAGCAACATTTTTGGAGGCTGAGAGCGATTCTATGCATTCTACTTCTATGATGTATATGAATAAATAAATATGTACATATAAATGATATTGATTCTCAAGTCATTAAATACATGGTTGTAAGACATATGTATGTATATATGTATTATACATGCATTTTATAAATCAATAGAACTCGAACTTTAAAATACTTCAATTTTTTTCTAATAAAAATTCAATAAATAATTTATACTTACTTATATAAATTACTTAAGAATAATCGAGCTGCTCTTACATATGCATGTCGACATATGAGGGCGATACTTTTAGAAACGTATAATTTATCTTTTGTAATATCATAGTAACTGACAGCTGCACCAGATACATGGGGTGATAGTTTGAATGATCGTGGAAGTGAACGACAGGTTTCTTTTACGATTTTCCTATTACTCGGAGGAGTTTGTCCACTAGAAAGCTCTGTGATATACATAGCCTGGAAAAAAAATTTCAAAACGTTAATTAACGGCAAATGAGAATTTAAAAGGCTCATATGTAAGTTTATGGTAATTATAAAAATTACATTTTCACACTTTCATGTGAATTGTAAGTTGTCAACAAACAATTAAAATTGTGCGTTAACTAACAATAGGAAAATTAAGGTATTCATATATGAAAGGAAGCATACTGACCCAAGTTCAGGTGCATATTAAATCATCGTTTTGTTAAACTAACGTATTTGAATTAATTTACATTAATTTAACGTGCTGCTTGACATATTTCCTTATACATATATGTATATCAATGCAAGAAAAAACCCACAAAGTGAATAAAAAAAAGGCTAGATTTGTATTACTTGATTGATACAATACCTGTAATGTGTGCATTGCACTGCAAATATTTCTGTTTCGCACTTCTTCATAAAATACCAAAGAAAATCCATAATAACGGCTGGCATCTTCACGTGTAATAACAAAAGAATGAAATTGAGGATCCAATACGTGTTTTTGCGTTCGAAATAAAAGTCCAGTCGGAAGACAAAACTGCAAGTTACAATTGCTATAAAACATTTGACAAAAGGAAAAGTATTTAATCGTTTCAAGATTCTTACCATACACACGGAGTATTCGTCGAAAGGGTTGGTCAAAACATTTGTTGGATAGTGAGCTAAAGCCTTTCCTTTGTAAGGCCTATCCAATGGTGAACAATGCAAATTATCACCTATAATAAAATAAAAAATTCTTTACCTAAATGCTTCATATAACAAACACTACAACTTTATGTTAATCGCATAGGTCATACAATTCAAATAACCAGAGAAGGGATTTCATTATGACTTTAAAAAAGTGAGAAGTGAGACCGCTAAATGAGGAATATTTTAAATTAGATATACACAGATACATGGCAGGCAGATATGTATCAAAAATAAATCATCATCATCATTTACAGCCATTCGTAATCCACTATTGGTGAAGGCGTCTTCAACGGACTTCCATTCGTTTCTGTTTTGGGCAACCCTCATTCATCTCATCCCACTCATTTTTCAAATTTCATCCAACCATCTTCTCTGTGGCCTTCCTTGCCCTGTTTACATTCCCTCGGGTACCATTCGAGCACTTCTTTCGTCCATCCATCATCCATTCTTCGAGCTACGTGACCCGCCCATTGCAATATTTGTAACTCTCTTATTAACTTCTCTCTCAAAAAGAAATATAGGTACAAAGGGCATCAAGCTCCTCAACCAGAAATATGATAACTTGGATTTGTTAAATCTAAAATATGCTGATCTGGATACAGAATTGTTTCATTTAAGGTTATAACGTGTTCTGTTATTGTATATGTTTATATTGTTTTTTATTATGTTTTATTTTCTTATTATTGTATATATTTTTTTGTTTAGGCATAGTAACGACTTGGAACTACTTTGTAATGTCACTATGGCAAAATTGTAATAAATGAATATATATGTATGTACATATTATGCATATTGATAAAATAGTAGAAGTAGAAGTAGTCGATAGTTATTTATATTTAGGACAAATAATAGACATGTCCGGTAGTAATGAAGAAGAAATAAAGAGACGTATGAAATTAGGATGGAGTGCATTTGGAGAATGAATGCGGTTTTTAAATCAAAAATGCCACTTTGCCCGAAGAAAAAGATCTTTGATCAATGTGTTTTGCCAGTGATGATGCATGAATGTAAAACTTTGACGTGATGACGCATGGATGGACATTAAACGCCAAGTTGCTACACAAAGTCCAATGCACTCAAAGAAGTATGAAACGTTGTATGCTTGGCAGAACGAGAAAGAAACGGAATATGTGGGTGGGAAGTATGACAAGGGTAGTGGATATAGTGGATAGAGTGGCGAGATTGAATTGGCAATGGACGGGCCACGTGACTAGAAGAATGGACGAAAGCTGGACAAAAGAAGTACTAGAATGGTACCCGAGAGAATGCACGAGGGTAAAAGTAAAACCGCAGATGGGTAGACGAAATTACAAAAATCTGTGGGGTGAGATGGATGAGAGTTGTGCAAAACAGAGACGAGTGGAGGCGTGTTGGAGAGGCCTTTATCCAGCAGTGGATGGTGAATGACTGTAGATGATGATAATGATGATGACATATTATATAAAATAATAAAGCTAATGCTAAAGATTTTTTTTATTTATAACAATTTGTAACCATTCCAAAATGGACTTGGATGAAGTGGTTTACTATATTTGTGGTTAAAATCTATAAGACCTTTTCTTTGAAGACAAAAATTACCGTGTGATTAAATCTTATAACGAAACAACCGAATATCACTATTTTTTACTAAAAATAAACTAATCATACATTTTATGTATACAGTAATAATTGAACAAAATAATTATTCAATGACCTAAGAAATTAATTTCAAACATGAATTTAAAAAATATAAAATTTTTATCGGAATAATTTACATCTACAAAATTTTATATATATAAAAAACCCTTTGTTAATTCAGCCATTATTATAAATACGTTTCACTTCCTCAAAAAAAAAAAAAAAAGTGAAAATATTATATTATACATTCAATTCAAAATTCATAAACCAAATAGGGGGACACCTATAGTACGTAAACAACACTATTTTCTTAAAATTGCAATACGAAAATTTTTTTATCAGAAATAAACATTACACAAAGGGGCAAGCATTCAGTCTTTGTTTACATACATTAATTGATTGATTTCTGCGACACAATGAAATAAACGCCAATTTATTACATATCTAAGTAAATATTTGCACACTTTTAATAACGGAATAATAAACATCGCAAGTGATAAATAAACATAGTATGACCTGCAAGTCTGTCAGGCTCCAGACCAGACTCGATGTCGAGTCCGCACACGACGAAGTAGTCGACGAGCCTCGGCGCGGCCAGGGGATTCGCCCCCGGAGCCGGCGCCCCCTGCGCCCCCTGTCCCTGCCCCTGCCCCTGTCCAGCTCCAGACCCGCTCATCTCCCGATCCCGTTCATAGCTCCATCGAACATTCCCCGTGCGTCGGCCGTCCGCCACTCGCTACTCGCCTGACACTTTCTCGCCGCTTGCCACATAGCCCACTCTCGACTACGTACTACTTTTAACACATTATTTTGCGTTTGTGCGGCGATATATGATGCGATAAATCGCATATCAAATTGCAGATTACAATATAAAGGAATGCGAAAATGTGCTACTATATAATGCGCAATCTGTATGTCTCATCAATTAACTATAATCGTGGAATTCCGTCTGTTGAATCGAATAGGTAATAGAAAATAGTTTTTAGCATTGTACCCAGAGAGAGGAAACGCTACAGTCGTTGGCCAGTACAATAGACAAAAACTTATATCGTAATCAATAAGGGCATCTTCAAAAGTACAAAACGTATTCAATAATTATTCTTATTTTTTTATTATTACATACCTCCTTTACGTTTCACTTACGATTACAATTCAGGAAAAAGTTTGCCTCTTATCCGATCGTTTTCATACTTTGCCATATTGCTCAATATAAGTTAACAAAATTATTACGATAGAGATAAAATATCGTATAAGAAGCATTTCAGGTCCGAAGATTTTCAATCTCGGTGACAGTTGGTAGTCATTAATTTTATACATAGATGGCGGTAGTAAAAAAAAAATATTGGTATTTTTATTCAAAATAATAATTTTATATACAAATTATACAAGAGGTATGTTTTTAAAAAACTTTTTTTTATGTGGGTGATTTTTTTACAAGATTTTTATTCAACTTTAAAATCCAAGAAGCCAATATGTGGAGTTTCATCTCTTCAAATGGCACTAAAGTCATGGGCCGCGTTTATTAGATACTGGTGATAAGCCCGATGACATATCATTGCATGGGCTATGCCATATTAATTTATTCAATAAAAAATATGAATAAAAGAATCAAAATCGAAGGTGAAATCGGAATTGAATTGACGTTGGCTTAGTGACTAACTTCTTCAACTCAGATACACCTATAAGAGGATACCTTGGATGAACACGAGTTCGACACGCAGCCAGATCGACGAATGAAATTATACCAAGTTTAGGCTTTTTATTGACTTATTGTGACTATTTAATTTTAATTTAATAATATAATAATTGTGTGATCAGCAGTGGCGGAACTAGAAAAATTTGGCCCCACATTTTTTTTTCAATTAAATAAATAAACTTTCAAATTTTAAATGTCCTTCTAAAGCCTATATGTTATTTTGAAAATTTTGCAGTCATGTATTTTAAAGACATTTTATGAACTCCTTAGTGTTAATATTGCAAGTTCGCCAAGTCAGAATTTTTTTAATCATAATTTTGACTGTTTTCAGTTAGTGTGAATTGATTTTCCTAATTTTTTAAAATTATCATTTGGAAATTCTCCCAAGGCCCTACCAACCCTAAGGGCTCGCATGCACCGCATACTCCGGCGTCATAGTAGTTACACTATTGGTGACCAGTAGTGTAGTGCTAAAAAAAGAAATACCGGAGCGCTGAACTTATGTATCAACCCCCCCCCTCCCTCCGCTTTAAATTTTATGAATTAGCAAATATTAATTTTTCGTTTTTATTTTTTGAAAATAAAAAAAATATATTAGATAATACAAAGCTGGGGGAGTTTAAATAAATTTATTATTTGTATAGTCTAAGGATTTTCGAAAAATTTCCCTCAAAAAATATTTCGGAAAGTGATAGCTAGGTACAAAAAAAGTCGAATTGATGCTAAGTTACATGCAAATTTTAAAAAGTTTTCTTAGTTATATTATAATATTGTAATTATTCAATACTAACTAACAGCAATATGTTAGTTTAAATAATAATGTAACGTAGAGATTAGGTGAATGGTGCTCGTCGACCACTGATTTACTAGCACTGATGGGTGTGTAAATACTAGGAGATGTGGTCCGTGCATTCATTCGTAGCTGGCAGGCTGACGGATCAAGAACAATAAACTACTTCTATCACTACTACTGCGTATTTCATTCCGATCTCAAAAACCCCTCTACACGTCCACGCTACAATAATATAAATAATGAAAATAAGCACCATCGAGAGCATATTAGTATTATCCAAAGTATAACACATCAATTAACACCCACAGAGACATCTATGGTAAAACTGCAGCATTTTTAAACAATTCAACGAAATTTAGTAAATACATACATATCAATTAGAAATTAGAATCCACAGAGACATTTATGGTCAAATTTGTAAATTTGCAGCATTTTAAACAATTCAGCGAAATCCGAGATTGATGAAAACTCGAGATTTGCGAGAAAATGGGTAAGTAATTTATCTTTAAAAGCTTCTCAGTAATTCAAAAAATTCATTAAAATTCAATTAGCTAAGGGCTTTAACGTGGTACTTCCCTTTTCCTATGTATGTAGGTTTAATTATTAACTTAAATTGAATGTTTTGCATGTAGGTACATTTGCATGTAGCTAATTTATCAAAATTAAATGAAATAGGTTAATAATTCCAAAATTCGCTTCTTGATTCATATATTATTCATATATGAATCAAGAAGCTTGATTCATATATGAATTCTTGATTCATATAATCAGCAAAATTTTCTAATTATATAAATAATAAAATTTATATACATCATATTCAAGATTAATACGGAATTAAATGTAGCTGAAAAAAATATCTCCATTTTTTTTTCTAAAGAATGCATATTATATAATTATAGTTTGTCATACGTGGGCGCTATAAAATCAAGCAATGGATTTTATTAAATAAATGTTGCAATTCAATTTCACTTTAACATATTTTTTACAGTCACTTTCAATTGTACGTAATACATATGTACATATATAATATTATCAGAAAAACCTACAAAGTGCGTTTCAAATTAGTAATAAATAAAATATGTAAATAGAAAAAAATCAATAAAGATTAGAAATATTTTATGAAATTGCGATAATAAATTGAAAAAAAAAACATAATGCATGGACGTATTACAAATGTACGTACAACAAAATTGACGTGCAAAGGTTGTTTTCTCAGTTACATTTTACGTTCAAATTGGAAATTATCAAATTTAAATTGAAATTTTTTGAATAACTTATTGTAATTGAGGAATTTAAGACATCAAATTATGAATATTTCGATTTTATGCAAATTAATGTAGTATTTATACGGCAGATGCGTAGTTTTACACACAAATTATAATAATATACATGTATGATTTCGACTACTTGATTTGTAAACGTTTTTTTTTTTCAGGAACATTTTGTCGAGGATATTATGTCGTAAGTTTTTGTCGTAGAACGTTTTCTCTGTAAGCTATTTGTCGTGGAACCGGTTTATTTTCAGTATTAAGCGAGAACTAAACACTCATTTGTGTAAAGGGGGGAGGGGAAGGGGAATGAGAAAAAAAATTGTCCACTTGACAATAGAGCGCAGAATAAAAAAATCCAGGAAAAAATAATTTATTGTCGGAAAATCACTTATTATAGGTGCGTATGGACGTTTTGGTCAATGAGTGGCAATAATAGACAATTCATTTCCAGTATCGGTGCAACATATGATTGGCAATCAGCTGATGGTTTAAGTTGACGTAATTCTATTGCGTCAACTTCATAGTATACAATTTTACTCATAGACCTGTCAGTGTCAAAAAACATATGGTAAGCTTACTCGATCTTTCAGCTGGTTAGTTATTGTAACCTAAAATTTTGTGACGTCTCTAGAAAAAAAATATAACTAAGGTATAAAAATACGAGTATGTATGTAATTTTTTTTGAATATACATTATATATTATATTAGTTTAATTTTCATGCTATTATTAATTTTACATCGTTATTATTTATATTGTACGTATAATATTTTATGAATTACACACGTGAAAACATTTGCTCGGCTTAATTGATACCAGTGGCCTGTGTGCACATTCTTGTGCACTCCATTTGATCAGACGATATAAACAAAAGAATAAAATAAAAATACGAATTTATTTTTTCCAAAAAATGAATTATATTTTAAATATTATTATTATATGTCCCGTCTCTTTCCACGATTCCAAGGGGAGAAAGAGAGACGGAGCATGGTGTTAACAGCGAGTAATTTGTACACACGCACGCATTAGACAATTATTATTAAGGGACGGCGGCCGGTTTCTATTTGGACAAAAAAATGGGTTCACTATTGTCAACCTTTTTTTTTGCTCTCTAACTTTGTAGGACAATAGTCAACCCTCTTTCCTGGGAAATGGAAACGCCGCCACCGAACTCTAATTATTATATACATATATGTACAAACAATACTTCGTACATACGCACGCACGCAAGCAATTATTATATACGATAGATATGTTTGATAAAAAGTTGTTAGCTCTCAAAATAAAATAAAATAAACAAAATGTTTATCGGGATGAAATGGAATAGGGGAAACACTACAGCAATTAGCCGTGTTAAAATAATCGAGCACTTGGATTTTAATTTTAAATAAGAGGCAAACTTTTTCCTGAATTGTAATCGTAAGTGAAACGTAAAGGAGGTGTGTAAAAATAAGGACATCGTGACATCTGTCGACTATTAACTGATACAATATCTTAATTTTCCGTAAATTTGGATCAATGTAAAATACAATATATTTTATTATTAATGTATTTTATTTTCTATCTAAGTGGCCGAAGGCTATTGTACAACTTGAATTTACAAAAAAATCAGCAGATATGACGAGTCCGATTTATTATGCGTAAAATGGACACTGAGCGCGGCTAAAATTGGTTCGATGATTACTAGTCAAATGTGAACCGATCGCAGGATAACCGGTCACTCTAGATCGGTCACACTAAAACTGGTCACGAAAAAACTGGTCACACCCAAAAATTAAAAATTGGTCGAATTTTTGAGTGAGTGTGACCAGTTTTAGTGTGACGGGGGATCACGTGTGACCGATTGTCCCGTGACTGGTTCACATATGACTAGTAGTCCGTTTACCGCAAAAATTATAGCATTTCGTCGGGAAAGGGTTAATCTGACGTTTGACACGAGCGTCCCTATTCATAAAATACATGCTCGCGAAGCGTCTCGCTTAGATTCGTACGTAGCGTGTCGCGGGTGTGTGCGTGCGAGTTTTGTATTAGCTCTGCAGTAGGTGTGGGTGTGGGTGTGGGTGTGGGTGTGGGTGTGGATGTAGTTGTAGGTGTAGGCGGTGTTCGCTAGCCGTAGCGCAGTCGAGTAGTGGCCGAGGAGGTGTAGGGACGGGCGTCGGGCTAAGATCGGGATCGGCATCAACACTAGCATGGAGCCGCAGCAGAGCGAGGTGCCGGATCTGGCGGAGACGGGGTCGGGGTCGGGGGTGGAGGTGGAGGTGGAGGTGGAGTCGGGGTTGTTCGCGTCGCTGGTGTCCGAGGTGATCTCGTCGCCGGTGAACTCGCTGCTGGTGGCGCTGATCGTGGTGCTGGTGTACAAGATCCTGAAGCCGCGCGACCGCACGCCCGTGGAGGAGCCGGCGCGCGAGCTGCCGCCCCTGCGAAAGGACATGACGGTGGCGCAGATGAGGCCTTTCGACGGCACGGGCCCCGACGGCCGCCTCCTCGTCGCAGTCAACGGCATCATCTTCGACGTCACGGCCGGACGCCGCTTCTACGGACCCGGTGTGTCATTCGAATCCAATTCCGACCATTACCATTACCATTACCATATGCTTATGAGTGCGCTTCCACTCACTCCTCCATGTTGAAAGTCAAAGTTCACATTCCGATGCAAAACGGCGCGCATCGCCTCGCAGTGACATCTAACGTCCTCCGTTCGCAAGCACTGGCTCGTGGATCTTGTTTTTGATTTCGATTTAAGGCTGTCGATCGAGTGTTGTCGGTTGTTTCAGTTGACTCGATTGATGCGCGATTCTTGGGTCGACCAAGAGGTTCATAACAAAGCTCTTCGACTAATATAAATAGAGGTCTTCTACTTAGGTAGATGAAACAAAAAAAAACTCGTCGTTCTGCGGGTTAGAAGTTCGAATAGTTCGAATTATATCATTTCAAAACTTCATTTGTTTGTTGCAAAAAAAAAATGAACAGACTTATTTCTTGATGAGTATTTTGTTTGAATATTCAAATTTGTTTAAAATTATTATAGGGCAAATCCTTATTTGCAAAGTTCATCTCCAAGCATAATTTCGAAACTTATTTTACAACTAGTGGTTTTAGCCGGCTTCGCTCGGTATTTGTAATATAAATAGCTTAAACATGGCAAACAATCTAATAGTAAACACTCATTTGTTTTTTATTTAAGTCATTTGAATCGAAAAAAAATAGATGTTTTCGATGCTCCCATCCAAACCATTAAATCTTACATACAAAGTCTCATTCGAAATTATATATTAAGAAGATAAATAAATTTCGATTTTTCAATTTGAGATAATACTGTCTGATTGTACATGGCAAAATTATCTCATGAAGAAACTACAAAGTTTTTCGTTTTATTTTTTCTAAACTAATATATACATACTAGCCAGCTTATCCATAGTATTATCGATGGATTAGATTTTGATTACTGTTATTGAATCATACTTAATCCGTCTCGGAAAATATGCAACATCACTAGTTGTGAAATTGTTTATGCAATTCATTTTCTTTTTATGAAATATTTTTTCATGCTTACGTCATTTCGTTGCAGTTGACCTTTGGTTAATAGTTTAAAAATTTAAAAATATTTTCTTTTATTTACTTCATTGCGTTAGTTAACCCTTTGAATGCTGATCAGCTTTTTGCCAACAAATCTATCAGTCTGAAATACGCTGATGGGCGTTATTATTTGAGTATGTAAAAAATAAACAAGAATACTACCCGCTAAGCCATTTTAGGTAGCATTGAAAAAAAATGCATTGAACATGGGTCGTGTATTCCGTGTCAATGTTTATAAAGACTGGTTTACACCAGAATTTCTGAATTTATAACCATAGCAGAATTTCCCAGTGGAAATCCGTAACTGCCAAGTAGTTTAGATTGTGGCTTGGCATATATATTGTGAGCATTACATTTTAACAATGAAGTAGATGGTACTAGTTTTTGAAAAATAAATTCATTAATATACTTCTTTTGCTTATTTTATATTGTTGCATATATTAGAGTTTAAACACACCTTTACAAAACTGAAATCCTCGGCGGTAGTTATCCAGGGTTTCTTTGGATTAGCTACAATTTTTATACCCGCTTTCTATTGGATTTCTGAATAAGTCTAGTTGAAAATGTTGGTGAAATTTTTAACCTGACTTGCTTTCAACAGAAAAGATGTCAGCACTCAAAGGGTTAAATTGACCTAATCATCAATTAAGAAAGTTTCAAAATATAATTAAAACAAGAATATTTCATTATATTTGCTACCCTGCGACATTTGAGTTACTTTGAAAAGTTTGTCAGAATATGTAAAAAACAGTGTACCAATATATCGCCATGTAAATTCGAAAACCATTTGGAATCCCTGAATTGTATTATGCAAATAAAATCGTTTCCATATACAATTTTTTGCATTAAACGTTCTTTGGTGGCATATGGAAATTATTTCGCACCTACAATTGATATTCCAGAAGGTCAAGGTCGATCGAGGCGTTGTGTAATTGACGAGTTTGAGGCTCTCATTGACGTTACTCCACAATTCTATCCGCTGTTTAACCTTCGATTTTAATTTATTTGTATGCACTTGTTATAACCCTGAACGGTAGAAGCAAGGCTGATAGTGTGAGGTCAATATCTTGATTCAAGACATTCATGGGGGGAAAAAAAGATGGGAGTTAATAATTTGCCGATTTGCTCAGCTATTATTTCAGTTTACAGCTAATATGAACTTAGTTATTATTTCCATTTTAGTTTATTTTAAAAGTTATTTCCTAAATTTGTATTCTATGAACTTTACTGATTAAGTTACGACGTTAAAGATAAATACACACTATCTTTATCTTTAAGTGCTAGATTAAAGTTTGATTTTATAGAACTGTGTAACTTTTTCCTCAAATAAATTTTTATATTTTACTTTTTTTTTATGTTTCTTACGACTTATTTTCTTAATTATTATATTTCATAACATCTAGTAAATACGAGTATTACACAGAATTTTGACATGCTTAAAAATTATTTCACATTGTATGCAACATACAGTTAAACTTATTGCGAGAATTATCATGGATTTACTGTGATTTATTATTTCAACGTGAGATATTGTAACAACGTGTGATAATAACTTGAAGTTTATTCTTTGCTAAATATATGTACTTACAACTTTCCCTTTGCAAGTACATACAATGTAATATTCACTGAACGCAATATGCATGTACAATATGCAGTAAGCAAAGACTAATTAAATGTGGCGTGACAAGACTCGCTTTCTAAAGTCCACAGTTCACCCATTTGTTATTAGGTTGATTATATATATTTTTTATTGTTATCATAATTCTCTTATACTTTGACTCAATTGGGAGTTGCTTATATTAATTGGAAGCCTGTCTTTTAATTTTAATGATCTATTCTTCCGTATAAGAAGTTAACGAAATTGAATTAGTGGAAAATTTATACCCTATAATTTTTATGATGTTTAATGGTCTTATTTTCTTATTATATTTATTTTGTTGTTAATCGTTTTTTATCTTTTTTATATTTGCTATTTTCAGGTGGTCCATATGCTGCATTTGCTGGTCGGGATGCATCAAGAGGTTTAGCTACATTTTCCGTTACCCCATCTGAAAAAGAGTATGATGACCTCAGTGATCTAAATTTCCAAGAAATGGAATCTGTGAGAGAATGGGAGGAACAATTCCAAGGTTCATAATTCTGTTTAGACTTAAATAAAAGTACTCGTATCAAATATAATTTTTTTACTTATTTTGTAATGTCATTTATAGAAAGATATAAAGTAGTTGGTAAGCTGTTGAAACCTGGCGAAGAACCCACAAATTACTCGGAAGAGGAAACTGAACCTGAAACTCCATCAATTGGAAAGAAGAATGAATAATTGAAATGTCAATTTCGAGCACCTATTGTATTACTTTTATTTCACATTTTTTATATATTTTTATATAATAATTATGTATATAGCTTGAGAAGAATATAAATAAAACGTTTATGTTACAAAGTATGTTTTTCAACCTCTGCAACAATAAATTGCAGTTTGGTGTTGTTGTTTGTTATCCATTGTTACTTATAGTGTGAAAGGCAATTGAAAAAATAAGAAAGACTGAATTTATTTTATTTGTTTTTAAATTGAAACTGATTTCACCCTGTTTTATCCATATCCTTATCATTTCTTCTTGGAGCATAGATTGGAGAAATTAGATTGCACAGCAAATGCACTGATTAACACAAGTTAAATATATATTTTTAATCATTTTAGGTGCAATAATGAATTTACCATTCCAAAGTAAAATTTTCCCAAGATGCTTTTATTTGTTTTATTGCTTTGCTTATTATATAAAGGGTTAATATTTTTTGTTTATATATATATATATATATATATATATATATATTGTTTTTTTTTTAGTTATTAAATCGCTAATTATTTTTATAACAATTTGCACGACAAACAAGAAATACTTAAAATATTTTGCAAATACAAGAAATCAAGGTTGGGTTTGTTAAATAAATTATTAAAGCATTTTGAACTTCGTAGTTCATTTTATGAATTTTTAATAAATATATTGCACCTATGACTACTATCTGAGAAGCCAAATGATTCTTTAAAATTTATGTATCGAAAATATATGGTACAGCGCACACTGGTGGACAAAACCCAACAAGGAAAATATAATATAACATGTCTTGTATATTATATTTATGTAGATGGGTTTGTATAGGTATATTGTTTGTTTACGTTTTACATCTAAGATGCAAACATAAATTAATCTCATTGACTTTACATAGGTCTTCCTTGTGTTTTGATTGCTTTGTTATTGAAGAAAAGATTTCTGCTAAGCAATTTAAAGAATACTTGTTTATTTCTCAAGGCAGAACTTATTTCGTTCATTTCAAGTTGAATAGAATAATTCCAAAAATATTTCACAAATTAGATCATCGCTATGTAATTGATGAGATTTAGAAATATTTCTTTGTTTAAAAAGAGCAAATATAATATTTCTATGCCACTACATTTGTCTCGTATTGAGCGATTCTGAGAAAATCTGGGTCCTGGATCATCAGAATTACGGACCCGCTCCGTTTTTTTTTTAATTACACATACGTAAGACAATTTATTAGTGTTAGTTGTTTTTCCGGGTTTATTATTTTATTTTTGCATAAAAATACACTATAATATAAATTTTATAAAATATGACCTGGGCCCTGGTTATTAGCATCGGCTAGAACCCCCATCTCATTATTATTTTCATATACTATTCAACATATAAAAATGCATGTACATACATATATATAGAGCTAATAAATACATCTAAACAAACAAAATATAAATACAATTTTTTTTTAGATAAAGTATATATAGTTCTACTTGGATACAAGAATTGACTTACTATCAAATATTTAATAGAATCAAGTATGTAGGTATTAGCTATATGGCCATCTGATGAATGTACTGGAAGTCAATGAACGTTGGTTTATTATGTTTTTGTGAATGACATACAATATTTCGTAGACAATAATCTTTGCAGAAATAGTGCCTCTGATGATTGGTAAATGTTAAAAGCATCGAAAACTCATACTCTTCATCCTAACGCAGACCGACTGGTTTGCAATTTGACATCAGATGCCAGCCGCCACACGACACACTGTTGCCACGCGTATAATGTAAACTCGTTCTACGCACCAGGTTGACCAATTACCACCTCGATTTATTATTATTCAAAAATTTGTATTCCCAACTAGATATTTATCATATTATTTCGTGATTAAATTCAATAAAATCATATATTACTCCAAAGCGTTTAATCTTAACAACCTTTTATTTTGGTACTAGCGTATATTTATATTTTTTGAATGTCTTATTTTTATATTTTGTAGATAATTATAATGTAGGTATCTGGTGCTATTTATTTGGACAAGTCAGTTATGAAATAAGTAAATAATTAACGAAAACAATTTAGATAAATATCAATACTAGTTGTAAATAGAGTAAGAAAAAATAAGACAGCTGGGGGTGTTTTTCACAGGGGTGTGCTCATGTATAATGCCCTCCCTGAGTGCATCAGGTCTGCTAAGACCATGGATGCATTCTTGCGAGGTGCGAAGAGACACCTCTGTGACGGACAGTACATATAAGTTAATTATAATTTTTAGAGTTAAGTAATTAAGATGTATGTGGCGGCTCGCTTATACGACATGGTCGAGTTTGGTTGCCTTCCTGCGAGTGGGGACCAACCCGGCTGGGTTCGGAGAGCTACTACTCACTCTGTCTTCAGCTGTCATATAATAAACACGTGCATTAACATGCCAGTCGTCTCATTCGTTCATCCTCCATACTGGTGACCCCCGACATCGAGCCACGCAGCCTCGATCAATTTCAACATGCCGCTCATCCCTGCCTCGCCGAGTCAGGCGGGAGAAGCTACCCGCCGCGCCCCCATCGCCATCAACAGAGCGCGTCGCGGCCCGCGGGTGACAATAAACGAGCAGACACGGCTACCTACCTACCTACCTACCTACCGACGTCCAGCCACAACGTCGACGACAGGTGCTTTTAAAAAATGGGGGAGCGAATGAGACGACGATCGTGACAGCTGGATGTGGAGTCATGCGCGATCCACTACACATAGAACGGTCATCCAGCACCACAAGACATACACCACCTCAGCACCATCATCATCATCATCAAGGCCCCGTCCGTCTCCACGAGCGTCGTCACGCCGAGACGGGCGGTAGCGCTACAACACCTCCACGAGCCACAACGACTCACAGTCCAGCTCGGAGTATCATCAACCACATCGATGCCCCTGCCGCCCCCGCCGCCCCACCAACCGACATCAGCCTCGGAAGAGCGCCGCCGCCGCAGCATCGCATCGCGCGACCATCGGACCACCCACCGTCCTGCTCGCGACGTCACCGCCCTCGAATCTACCGACCATTCAGGGCGGTACACCTATGTACACAGCGGATGACCCACGTCAACATTTTTTTTTCTCCCCACGTAATAATTTTTTCTCTTTGTGTAACAATAATTTTTTTCTTTTGTAAAATTTGTTTCTTTGTAATTTTGGTATCGCTGATGCTGGGGGGGGAGTGATGTGGCGGCTCGCTTATACGACATGGTCGAGTTTGGTTGCCTTCCTGCGAGTGGGGACCAACCCGGCTGGGTTCGAAGAGCTACTACTCACTCTGTCTTCAGCTGTCATATAATTAACACGTGCATTAACATGCCAGTCGTCTCATTCGTTCATCCTCCATATGTATTTTTTTAAATTAGCTTGATAACTAAGATATATATAAATAAATAATACAACTGGGACATAAAAAGCATGTAAAAAAATTGTAAAATTGAATGATAATATAGAAGAAACACTACATGTAATAGTTGATGATCACTTGGATTAAAATGAAACATTCATGGAGTATTTCCTAACCTTTTTTGTCTCATGTCCCACTTCAATGCTTCAAAAATTTCCATGCCCCCCTATCATAATTATATGACATCACATTAACAAACGGTGGATAAACGTCAATGACTATCTCGCCGGGCAGATTTCAAACGCGTCTTACACGATATTATTGCTCAATATTAATGGTGGAGGATCCATTTACTTATATTGATGATCAAAATAAGCAATATGGCAAAGTATGAAAACGATCGGATAAGAGATATAAAAAAGTCGTCTTAATGTGAAACGTAAAGGAGGTTTTTAATAATAATAAAAAAATGCTCGTAGTGAAAACTATATTTCATTTACTGTTAAGTAAATATGCATGTTACATTGTCTTGTAACATGCATATATACACAGGCAAAAAACCTGTCGTTTATGGTTGATTTTTTACCAGTAGATTTCTTTGTCCTCAAATTTTCAGTAAGTTATGTTTATACATCCTTGGACATCCCGTCTATTTTATTACTAACAGTATTGTTGCCTGGTGCCATTTCTTTGATATATTTGTCATCTACATATTTTGGGAACTTTTTTGAGAAAATGGTTTAAATTAATTCTATAACTGGTTAATTAATTAAATTATTGATATAACTGGTTTAAATTAATCCTCCCATATAGTATGATTTTTAAATTATTTAAATAAATAAATTTGAAAAGTTGAATTAAATTGATTCGTAAATAGTATACAATAAAAATAAAACTAACGATACCACGAATAAAAAATATCTAAAAAACGTAATGTTTTGCTTCACCCCTCCCCCCACCCCCTAAAACAATCAAAATGACGGTAAATTAATATATTGCCATCAGATAGTATTTAGTGAAATGGAGTACCACTGAGGGTAGAAGGATGCTCATTTTATGTTACAGAGTTCTTAAAAAGCTTCAAACCCAATCGGCCAACGATCTTAGTATGCCAACAACTCTAATATTTCTCATACTCGCGTGACCAAGATTTTTTTCTAACTAGTTTAATGCTTTATTCGACATTTAAAAAGAAATTCTGTTTAAACATATTTAATCAAACTCGTTACAAAATAAAAAAAAAGCTGGTCAAAATGGAAATTTTTATTTCTCAAAATATTTTTATTTTATTCGTTCTGAGGAAAGTATCGGCTTTGATTAATATTTTTGCATTTTTTTTAAATATTTTTGACCATATCCGAGATATTTGTTTTTCAGATTGGTCTTTTTTCGTTTTCATTTTTGATTTATAAATTATGCACCACATCGAGCAAAAGAATCAACTGTTCTTTTCATTTAAAACAATTACTAACCAAACTGTTATATCTTAAAAAATAATAATATCAAAAAACAATTATCAGTCTTTGAATTTTTATTTTATTTGTGATCTCGCTCAATCGCGTGATAAAATTATTCTGGAACTGATTAAGTATGAAATTTAAAAATGGTGTAGTATAAAAATAACATTAATTTTCCAGTATTTACTGGTCATTCAATTGTATAGGTACACATATTTGAATTTAATTTTTCCAAATTTTTACAAGAATTCTATTGATTTGAATATTTCAGCCCAATGACACGTGTATTGCTGAGAAGGCATTCTACTATAAGTTTGAGGTCAGTCGAAGATCATCCTTTTCGAAATGCTTATCAGTTGTGCATATGTTTACTGTGTTGTTAATGTAATATATGATATTGTGTTGAATGTATAAACTTGGACTGAATAGAAACATTTTATTATGAGACGTACTTACTTACATTTTAGAAAATTTTAAAATATGAACTGAAACCGGAAATGAAAAATTTTGCATATTTTAACATTTTTCAATTATATATATTTTTATTGCCATTTATGAATACGATATTTATTGCACATGTTAATAATACATAGTTCTCGATATAATATTTCGATCGTGAAAAACTAAAAACAGTAGGCTATTTTGATACCAAAATTTATTCATTGACATTTTGAAGTGAACAAATGACAGATATCGCAATAGGAAATATGTATAATAATTACAAATTTTTCCTTAACGTCAATGTATATTGAAAATGTTGCAAGTACATACGAGTATGTACGTAGTTATATGTATGCATACAAAAAGCATTTCAAATTCAAAAAGAGCACATTTTTACGCATTTATCCCGATAACGCGATAGCAACAAAAAAGTTTAAAAGTAAATTATCCTCATGCCTTAAAAATAAATTATTCCCAGTACGATATTTATTAAAGTTCATTATTGAATTTTGTGTTAACCCTTTTGGGTGCAAAATAATTATATATTTATATTTTCCCATGATTGCGGGTCGCAGTCGCGGATTGAAATCGTATTCAAACATTGGTTTCTCTGATCTCTCTCACATTTGAATTCTTCTATTGTTAAATAGCATATGAGCATTAGATAAAATAAGATTTCGTTGACAATTTATTCATTTCGAAATATGATAAAATGTTAGATATACAATTTTGCGGTTTTAAGAAAAATAAATTGTGCAATGTGGTTTCGATTAGGTATTATTGTAGATTATTTTCGATATACATATAAAAATGCATGTATTATTTATGTATGTATATTAAAAGAAGATTTATAATTAGATTCAAGGTAAAATTTGAGATATATAATATAAATCTGTCAGCGTAAAATTATAAATAAAATAAAGGAAACCGAACGATACGAAAAAATCGAAAATATTGTTATATATTTATTACAAAACCAAATTTCCTTAATATCGTATATAGGTATAATATTTTATTATAAAATATTTTTTAAAAAAATTCGTTTTAAATATTTTAAAATTATTTATTGAATAGTGAAAATTTGAAAAAAAGGAAGGGAAGGAAGCACAAGTTCGTTACGGGTTCAATAATTTTTCTCGGCCCGTTCGTATCTAATGTTTTAGTTGTAAATTAAAAAATAATTATTAACTATAAAAGTTTTTAGGCGATTCGTTCGGATAGTGACGTACCCGAAACCTAAAAAATAATTAGGAAAATAACCAAAGAAAGTTATTTAGAAGTTTTTTAATGCGAAAAAGCTGAATTTTATTTTATGTTTTTCATCCTTTCCCTTCACAAGATTTTAAGTTAGGGTTCGCTACCGAGTTGAAAGTTATACTTATTTTTCAAATAATGAAAATAACGACAAAATTTTTCAATCGAGGCAAATTTTTACGGCAAAACTTAAATACCGGCAAGAATGATTTTTTGAAGTAAAAATACATCATTTATTCAACGGAATTCTAAAAACGAACATCCTTTCTAGAAGACGGTTTATCGTAGTTTCAAACTCTTACGGGCATTTCTTCTATTCGAGCGGACATACGTCGGTTCGTGCAATATTTTCAGGAATCTTCCTCTGATAAATCGAATTTATGAGAGGAAAATGATGTAAAGTCTCTTAAATTGAAATTGAAATTGAAAATGATGTAAAGTTTAAATAACTAGCGGCACGTCGATGAAACATTTAGTCGAAGATTCTCCAGCACAGCTTTTAAATGGATTCATTTGCGAACTCTTTCATTGTACTCCAATATCGCCGTCTACTCGGCGACAATATTAGTTTGATTATTTAATTTTGATAATAATACCTTATTTAATAGTACAATTGTAAGGATATGCCGTCTTTACGATTGTACAGATGATTGCCCTGATTTATTTTCTAGCTCTATCAGTACTTTTACGACTAAGGTGAAGAAGCAAATCTGTGGTTGATTTATTCGCATCCATTGTTTAATTTATATTTACTGGTTTTGTAATTTAATTTCTTTTTTATCACCGCACATTACTGTTCTATTAAAAAAAACCGCAATTTACCTACCAGTACAAATATAGATCACAGATAAATAAAAATCACTCACTTTAATAAGAATTTAATTTTTTTTTAAATATTCGCACCTATTTTATTTTACTCTATTTCTCTTTTATTGAATTTTTATTCTGTACCTGTGCCATTATATATGTATATATAAAAAAAATACAAATGTATCTCCAAAAAGAAAAATCGCATAAATTGATCAGAGATTTCTTCTTTTCAAACAGAGTGGTTACAGTTTGGAATAGTCTTCCCAACAATGTAGTAAATTCTGAAAACCTTAATATTTCTAAAAATAAATCAGATGTTTTGCTTAAATTTTAAGGGTTTTTGTCATTTTTCTTTTCTATACTTTTGTTTTCTTTTAGTTGTTATTTTACCGTTTCAGATACTTTATTTTTCTTCTTTTAGTATTTTCTACTATTTCGTTTACTTTTTTTCTTCTTTTATATAACAAGAAAGAAGAAAAAAAGTAAACGTTTGAATGTTTTTGTTTTCATTTTGTCATTTTTTTAAGTCAAACTTCGTAGGTCTATCGGCTTTGCCACCTTCTCCATGTATTTAAATAAAAAAAAAATATATATAAGAAAAAAAAATACAACAAAATGAACAGTTTTTTCGGTCATGTTTTTAATGTTAGCACGCCGTCTTCTCAATCTATCGAATAGTATCAAAGTATTATTCTATCACTTGGGTTTTTCTTTATTAAATACCAGTGGTTTTACCCGGCATCGCTCGGTATTTGTAATACAAATCGCTCAAACATGGCCAATCTAATAGTAAACATTCATTTGTTTTTTTATTAAATATATTTGAATCGTAAAAAAATACATTTCGTCGTCTTGGAAATTTGATTTGATTTCGACGCTCTTACCCAAACCGTAAATAGTTACAAAGTCTCTTTCAAAATGATATATTAGAAGAAGATGCGAGCGTATTTTGGGGGCATAGGAATATCGTTCGACGTTCGAGTGCCTGCAAAAGAGAAACGATCAGTGAAAACAGTACGTTTTTAAGGGTTTTTATTATATAAACGAGGATGTGAGCGTGTCGGGTTCGAGTTGTGTCGGTTTCGTAAAAGTGTAAATATAATAGTCGAGTCGGCGATTCGAAAAGAGCGGCGCGGAGGTGACGCGGTGGCGGGGCGTGTGTGCGCAGGCGCGGTGGCGGGGCCGCTTCCGAGGCACGTGACCGAGCCGGCCAATGGCGGCGCCGCACACAACATTAGGCCTACATTTTCTGACAAGCGTAGTATTGGTTTTCATCAACAGCCGCCATCTTGTGCGGCCGCGGCGACACCGAGTTCTCGCGCTGCGGGCGCGCCAGCGGGGGCCACCGGCGCCACCGCCGCCGCCGCGCCCTCTCCGCCCCTCTCATGGCGACTCTCTAGCCGGCGCCCCCGTCTAGCGCGAGTCTTCGCCACAGTCTTCGCCGACACCCGCGCCCGCGCCCCGCGCCCCTCGCCCGCGCCGATCGCCGTTCGCCGTTCGCCGTCGCTGTCGCCGTCGCCGCCGCCGCCGCCGCCGCGCACTCGACGCTCCGGCCGCCGCCATCGCTGCCGCCGCCGCCGCCGCCGCCAACACCAGCAGCGCGGCCGCCGTCGACATGGCCGACCACTTGGTGGACGAGCCGCCCAGCAAGCGCGCCAAGCTGCGCGACCCCTTCCAGGGGCCCTCCGACTCGGCAGGTGCGTCCCCCCTCCCCCGACCCCCGCTCACCCCCCCGCCCCCCGCCTCCCCCCCGGCCCCCTCCCCCCCCCCGCCCCCGCCGCACTCTCCGTCGGCGGCTCGCGCGCCCCGCCCGCCTCCCCTCGCGCCCCCCGCTCCCCCTCCCGCACCAGAGAAATCGTGCCAATGTATGTTGTGTCGTTTTCGTTCGGCGCGCGTTGTTGTGTTTGTCCTGTGCTGTCCGTGGCGTTCGGCGCGTTGTTGTTTTGCGTGGCGCAGCCCCGACGCCTCCGCCCCGCTGCGGCCGACGCCCCCGTCCCCCGCCCCCCGTCCCCTTTCACTCATCTCGCTCTCGTTGTTGTCGTTCGCGTCGTCGTCGTCGTTCGCTCGCTCTACAGCCTCACGTCAAACTCGCGATTGCACATTCGACTTCACCACCGCTAGCTCGCTCGCCCCGACTTCTCTCTTCTTTTGTTTTTTTTAATTTATTTATTTCATCTCATTCAAACTTTTGTTTCTAATTGACATTTTGTTTTTATTTTTGTTTCGAATTATTGACATTTTGTTTTTATTTGAATTTATTATTTTCGTTTCGACGAAAGTTGGATGCGTTCAATGAATTTGACGTTTTTTTAAATGACACTAAAGTGCACGTATCGGGACTCGCTCATTCATAAACATTCCCATCGATTCTCTATGTCTATTTCTGTGTGAAGCGACCGATTTGTATCCGAGTTATTTTTTGACAGTTTCTGATTTTTTTTTATTTTTTTATATACATATATACATAATTTATAAACTCGATTTAAGCAAATCGAATACGACCGAATTTGTGCTATTGTTAAATTGCATTTAAAAGATTCGTAAATGTCAGTTCTGTGCGAGTTCCATTTTTTTAATTTTGAAAAATTTTTTTAAATCGTGTTTTATCAATTGTTTTCGATACGCGCGATATCCGATTCTTGTGACACATACTTTGATGCGTTGAAAATTCGATTCATACTATCGTGAATGGTGTTCATTCATAATGAATCGAATTGCTGTTGAAAATGTCGTAGAAATAAAAATGTTTATGTGTGTGAATTTCGATGATTAAAATTGTATAACTTTATAATATCGATAAATTTTGTCAAAAGTTCTACATGATATTGACCGATTTCTATTCGGTGTTTCGTTCCCGGTAGAAATTTCGGTAGCGAATTAACCGGCTCCGTATTTTATGGTTCTTTTCTGTTTCGACTGTCCCTAAATTTGAGTGCCGTTGCCGAAACGTTCGATTGAAAAGTTTTCGAAATTTCGCCTATGTTTTGCCCTTGGCATACGCCCACTTTTTAATGCTCGCTATTCACCGTTCAAAGTGACACTTTGTTTTGTTATAATTAAATGTCTGTCTTACACGCCGGTCGTGATCTAGTGTTTGTAAGGTATTTAGTGAAAGATTTAAAAATATTCGCGTTTAAAATCGAGTGCACATTTATAGTTTTAATATCGGCCTTACGCCGATTTTATTGCTCGCGATAAACGAAAATTTACTTTTCAATTGCATATGAATAATAAAGTAACGTATTGTGAATCGTTGAAAATGTCGAGATATGAATTATCTGAAGGCAATGAATAACGTAGTGAATTTAATAGTAATACTAAAAATAGTGACGGAACCGTGAGTTTTTGAATCGTGTGTTGCAAATTGATTTTTTGACATTTACATTTGCGTTCGCCAGCTTCCTTTTTTCATTTGCGATCGATAACTTTTTCTCTTCACATTTATAATTATTTTTTAGTTTAATTTTCAACAGAAATTTTATTACGTTTAACGACATTATTTTTTTTGTCATAGATGTATTCTCCAACTTAGACATGTATGATTTGGAAAAAGATCTGCCCGATGAGTTGATATCTAGCAATTCATGGGGAGACCAACCGGGCGGTGGTATGAGTAGTAAACCACCTGCCCAAGGTCCTGGGCCCGGGAATCAATCGCAAATCAATGGAGACGATTCCGCTGTACTACAACGCCAAATGCAAATCAATCATCATTTAATGCAACAGGTATATATCTCGCAACTCATTTTTATTGTCAGTATGTTTGGCAATAAATTAAATATTATTGAATGATTTTAACTTGAATTACTCTGCTACTTTTTTTTTAATAATATATCAGCGAAATTGTGTGGTGTGGAGTTATATATCGTTACATTTTGTTTTAGGGCAATAAAAGTCAATTGGGTGGTCATAATGCTATAACAATGGCTGCTTTAGGAAATAAAAGCCCGAATTTACAATCTCCTCCTAACGTTGCCGTTTCTAAAGATCAAATGGCTGGTATACATCAGTCTCTTTTATCAAATGCGAACCATCCAAATCAACATCATTCTCCGATGCCTATGAATTCGATGCAAGGTAATTATGGTAAAAAATATTTTTTTATTTTTTTTATTTTGGTTTTTGAAATAAATTCAATTATTTCACGTACAAAATTATCTCAAGTATTTTTATCGAAACAATTCAATTAATGTTTACATTATGTATTTATTTCTGTTTCAGGAATGAATGTGAATACTGTTGGTGGAGGAGCCGGAGGAATGATAATGACCAGCAGTAATATGGGAGGCGGTGTAATGGGTGTAGGAATGGGAGGAGGAGCTTTAGTTGTCAATAGTGTAAATAAACAACCGCTTACCGCTCCTCTCATGGGCTCTGTTCACCACCAACAGCATCATAATGTACCTCAGGTAAATTGACGATAAAAAATTTACATATATTATTTTCAAAATAACGTTTTCACCTAATTTCTTTTCAATTTTTAAAGGGAGCCATGCAGAATGGACCCATGCTTGCTGCCCGTGCTGCTGCAATGCAACAGCAACAGCAAAAACAGCAACAGCAGCAGCAGCAACAGCAGCAACAACAACAGCAGCAGCAGCAGCAGCAACAGCAGCAGCAGCAGCAGCAGCAGCAGCAGCAGCAGCAGCAACAACAACAACAACAGCAGCAGCAGCAACAGCAACAACAACAGCAGCAACAACAACAACAACAACAACAACAGCAGCAGCAGCAGCAGCAGCAGCAGCAGCAACAGAATAGTGGTCACCTCGGACCAGGTGTGGGGGTTGGTGTTGTAGTAGGAGCCGTACGTGCTGGCCCTCCTCATCATCTAGCTGGACAGCGTTTGTCTGGCCCCAACCATCCACTCACCCCATATCACCCGTCTTATACTCCTCCCCAAGGCGCTGCACCTACTCAAATGCCAGGTAAATTTTGAAATATTTAACGATTTAAAAATTATTTTGATAAAATTTGCGGAATAGTTAATAATTATTCTATTTTTGTTTTCTTCAGGAGTTACGCCGACCCAAAGAGGTGTTGGAGTTGGAAGTATGGTTGGAATTGGTGTTGGCGTAAATGTTGGTGGAGTTGCCAGATTTGGAACGCCTGGTGAGAGTGGTTCGGTTGGAGGCAATGCTGGTGGAATGGCTGGTCAGGCAGTTCCACCGGCGCCGTCACCACAACAACCCCAATCTGGAGCTCCTGCTAGCTCACAGCCAGGACCTCAGGCTGCGACGCAACAAACCGCCCCGACTGCTTCAACCCAACCCCCACCACCAGCTTCGATTGCTGATCCAGAAAAGAGAAAACTTATTCAACAACAGCTGGTGCTGTTGTTACATGCCCACAAGTGTCAGAGGCGAGAATCAAATATTAATAATGGCGAAGCCTGGCAATGCACGCTGCCGCACTGTAAAACAATGAAAGGTGTCCTTAACCACATGATCACCTGCCAAGTAAGTCTTCCATTGGATATTTGGGATAGTTGTTTTATTTTTCATTTGTGCAAATTACATTTTTTTTTATTTATAGGCTGGAAAAACTTGTCCAGTAGCACATTGCTCATCATCAAGGCAAATAATAAATCACTGGAAACATTGTACTAGGAATGATTGTCCCGTGTGCTTACCTTTGAAACAGGCTGATAGAAATCGTAATAATAATTTAAGCGGAGGTTAGTATTGATGTTGACAGTTGTCACATTGATGTAAATTTTTTTTTACTATTATGCAATATTGTCAAGTTGAATTTGTAATTAATTTAATGTCTTTTTAGTTACAGGCACGTTGTCAATAGCGAATTCTACACCAAATCCTTCACCGTCAGATATGAGACGTGCGTACGATGCTCTGGGAATCCAATGTCCTACTAGTGCCGGTGGACCTGGTAGTGGCTTAGGTACTGGTCCATCTCAATTGCCTACTGTCGTGGGCACAACTCCAGGTGTTGCAAACAATCCAATGGTGAGAGCGGCAGCTCCAGCTGGAGCGGCCGTTAGATGTCCTGGCCCTCGTCCTGTTGGGGTTGCTTTACCTCTTAATTCAGATTCTTTACAATTAGCATCGACAACGGTGCAAATATTTGGTATAAATCAACATCAACAGCATCCCAATAATCAGGCAAATCAACCGGGACAACAAAATATATCGAGTCTTAATCAAGACCTTCAAAATCAGCAAATGGTAAGTTATTGTTTATTTTTAATGTCATGTCCTTTTGTTTCATTATGCAGGCATTATTATTCTCTCTTGCTTAATTGTATCACAGAAAAAATTAAAATGTTGGTTAATTTTCATTTCAGCTTGGTACGAATAATATTCCTCTGGGTGGTGGACAAGTAACAGCTAATCCAGCATCTGGTAGTAAAGAATGGCATCAATCGATCACCGCTGATTTGAGGAATCATTTGGTGCACAAATTGTAAGTACAATAATTAATAAACACTTTTTTGCACTGTCCAATGATGCTATCAAATATAATACTTAGTGATCCTTCTAAGAAAAATAAAGCCTATTCTAAAATGTAGATTTTTTTTTGTATATAAAACATTACAGGGCAACTGAATTAGTTTTATAAAATTTATTGTTACTGAAAAATATATAATATTTTATAACAATAAAAAAAACTTTTTTATTGTTACTGAAAAATAATCGTTTTAATTAAAGACATAAATTAAAGTATGCGTTTTTGCTTTTACTCATTTTAGAGTCCAAGCAATATTCCCAACACCAGATCCTTCAGCGATGATGGATAAGAGAATGCATAATCTTGTTGCATATGCACGTAAAGTAGAGGGTGATATGTACGAAATGGCTGCAACACGATCTGAATACTATCACTTATTAGCAGAAAAAATATATAAAATTCAAAAAGAGTTGGAGGAAAAACGCCAGAGAAGAAAAGAGCAGCAAATGCAGCAAGCTCAAAGTAATGTTGGAGGTGTCAGTGGGGTTACAACAGCGATCCGGCCTCAGTTAGCAAGTGGACCTGCTGGACATCCGCGACCAGCGTTGACCCAACAAAATACTGTCATGCGTAGTCATTCTCCTGGAATGGGCTTAGCTCATCCTAATAGAATGCAATTTCAATCTAACCTTGTCGGTCCACCCGGACCCAGTCCAAATGCATTACCTCAAACGCCAAATTCTAATATGGTTGTTTCCAATCCTGGGTTATCTCCTTTCGGTCAACCAATGACATCGCCTGCTTCTAATATGCCAAATAATAATTCTGTTCCAAATCAATTCCCATCACTTAATTCTAATGGTCCAAATATAATCGGAGCTTCACCAAACCAACAGTATCCCGATCTTATGAAAGCACGTCTCGCTGCTGCGCAGCAAATTGTTTCTAATGGAACACCAAATAGTCAGGCGACGAGTCCTTATATGAATCAAAATCAATACAGTAATAATAGAATACCTTTACCTTCATGTACCACCCCCAATGCTCCAGATCAAGTGTCTATGACTTCGCAAATGAGTTCAGGACCGACATCTGTTGGTTCTCAAAGAGGCGCTTCTCCAGGTTTAACTGGCGTGGCTTCCAATGGACCAGTACCTCCTAGCACACCTTCAACTCCACTTATTCCGCCACCTATGCCTAGTCCCCTACCACCGTCATCTCAAGATCAAGTACCTAGTGTACCTGGCAAAGGCATGGCAGTTTCTAGATCATCATCTACATTATCGTCTCAAATGGCTGCACTCAATGCTGCAGCTGCAATGGACCAAGAAGACAGTCCTCGACCCCCTCAAAGTCATCCTGGTATATCTGGAGGAAAGATGGAGATGAAGCAAGAAGATGATATCAAAAAAGAAGATCCCGATGACTCTGGCAGTTATGGTGGGAAAGGTGTGCATAATGATATTAAAAAGGAAATCAAAACCGAACCTATGGATGGCAGTGAGCAAGAGATTAAAGAAGAACCTTCTATTAAAGAAGAGCCAGTTTCTCCTTCTTCTGATATTAAGCCGCCTATACCCGAACCTATTCAAAATCAAGCTGCTGACAAAGTTCGCATATGTGTATTTAAGCCAGAGGAATTGAAACAAGCTCTCATGCCAACGATATTAAAATTATATCATCAAGATCCAGAAGCATTGCCATTTAGACAGCCAGTTGATCCACAAGCTCTCGGTATTCCAGATTATTTTGATATAGTGAAAAAACCTATAGACCTGTCTACAGTAAAATTAAAATTAGAAAATGGAGAGTATTCAGATCCTTGGGAATACGTTGATGATGTTTGGCTCATGTTTGACAACGCCTGGTTATATAACCGAAAAACTTCAAGAGTGTATCGTTACTGTACAAAGGTTTGTATTTAGAATTTTTTTCTGAAGATGTAACTTTGTTGTGTAACTTTGTGACTTTGAAATGAGTGTTATTGTATAATTTTCAGTTATCTGAGGTATTTGAGCAAGAAATTGATCCAGTCATGCAAAGCTTGGGCTATTGCTGTGGGCGAAAATATACTTTTAATCCTCAAGTTTTATGTTGTTATGGAAAGCAACTTTGTACTATACCTCGTGATGCAAAATATTTCAATTACCAGAATAGGTAAATAATATTCAATTTTATTTTTGATAAAATTCAGTATTTACATTTTAACAATGTTACAAGTATAATATGTATTAAAATATGTGAAATTTGATTAAATAATTGTTTTTGTTTCAGGTACACATTTTGTCAAAAATGTTTTAATGATATAGCTGGTGACACAGTTACTCTCGGGGAAGATCCCATGCAAACACCCACGTAAGTATATTTAGAATTTAAAATCGTTCATATCGAAAGATAATAAAAGATATTTGTTGACATAGAGTAGTAATATTTAAAAAAAATGCTGAAAATTAAAAAAAAATTGTACATTTTCTAGACTTATCAAGAAAGATCAATTTAAAGAAATGAAAAATGATCATTTAGAGCTAGAACCGTATGTGATGTGTGGGGATTGTGGAAGAAAGCAGCATCAAATATGTGTCCTTCACTTACAACAAATTTGGCCCCAAGGTTTTGTTTGTAATAATTGTCTTAAAAAGAAAGTTGCCAAGAGAAAAGACAATAAATTCAATGCCAAACGCTTACCCACATCTAAGCTTGGAATTTACATTGAAACTAGAGTCAATAACTTCTTGAAAAAGAAAGAAGCCGGAGCTGGAGAAGTGAGCATTCGGGTAGTAGCTAGTTCGGACAAAATAGTTGAAGTGAAACCTGGCATGAGGAGTCGGTTTGTCGAAGGAGGAGAATTACCCGGAGAGTTTCCATATCGTGCAAAAGCTTTGTTTGCGTTTGAGGAAATCGATGGAGCAGATGTATGCTTTTTTGGTATGCATGTTCAAGAATATGGAAGCGAGTCTCCAATGCCCAACACTAGACGAGTGTATATAGCTTATTTAGATTCAGTGCACTTTTTCAAACCACGGCATTGCCGTACAGCTGTTTACCATGAAATATTATTAGGTTATTTGGATTATGCAAAGCAATTGGGATACACCATGGCGCATATATGGGCGTGTCCTCCTTCTGAAGGTGATGACTATATATTCCATTGTCATCCTGTAGAACAAAAAATTCCCAAACCCAAAAGGTTACAGGAATGGTACAAGAAAATGCTCGATAAAGGAATAATAGAAAGAATTATAGTTGATTATAAAGATATCCTTAAACAAGCAATGGAAGATAATATATCGTCTGCTGCTGATTTGCCATACTTTGAGGGCGATTTCTGGCCAAATGTATTAGAAGAGTCCATAAAAGAATTAGATCAAGAAGAGGAAGAGAAAAGAAAGCAAGCCGAAGCTGCCGAGGCTGCAGTTAGTATATTTATTGATTTTTATAGAACAACTTAAATTTTAGTGGTGTGAACAATTTTTCTTTGTTTAAATGAAGCAAAATATTTACATTTCATTATTTCATTTTAGCAGATAACTCAATTATCCGAAGACAGTGAACAAGGTCCCGATGGAAAAAAGAAAGGACAAAAGAAAGCAAAAAAATCAAATAAGTCTAAAGCAGCCCAACGTAAAAATAGTAAAAAACATAGCGACCAACAGACTGGTAATGATCTCAGTGCTAAAATATTTGCAACCATGGAAAAGCACAAAGAAGTATTTTTTGTAATTAGGTTGCACTCAGTTCAGTCTGCCGCAAGTTTAGCTGTGAGTAATAAAATAATTATACAATTTTTTTTGTGATTAATAATATGAATATTTTTGAGGTTCTACATATTTCACCATTCTTAAACAACGCATTTTTTAAAATAATTTTAGCCTATTCAAGATCCAGATCCACTAATCAATTGCGATCTGATGGATGGACGAGATGCATTTTTGACGATGGCTCGTGAGCGACATTACGAATTTTCATCAATGAGACGAGCTCAGTTTTCAACATTGTGCATGTTATGGGAATTGCATAACCAAGGTCAAGACAAATTTGTATACACTTGCAATAATTGCAAAGGTCATGTGGAGACTCGATATCATTGCACCGTATGTGACGATTTCGATCTTTGCATCGTGTGCTACGATAAAGACGGCCATCCTCATAAGATGGAGAAGTTGGGTCTCGACTTGGACGACGGCTCATCGCCTGGAGACACCAAACAAGCCAATCCACAAGAAGCAAGAAAGCTTTCCATACAGAGATGCATCCAATCTTTGGTGCACGCTTGTCAATGTAGAGATGCAAATTGCCGATTGCCATCTTGCCAAAAGATGAAACGTGTGGTCAATCATACCAGAATTTGCAAACGTAAAACCAACGGTGGTTGTTCTATTTGTAAACAGTTAATAGCCTTATGTTGTTATCATGCTAAACATTGTCAAGAGACTAAATGTCTTGTGCCTTTCTGTAGTAATATAAAACATAAATTGAAACAACAACAATTAGAACAGAGATTACAGCAGGCTCAATTGCTACGGAGACGTATGGCTGTTATGACCACACGCGGGACGTTAGGCATGGGTGGTACAGGAAGCAGTCCTCCACCGTCTGCAGCACCTCCAGCGCTTGCGTCTCCACCTCTATCTGGAGCGAAACCTGCTCCCGCAACTCACACACCTCCACCTAACGTGCTTCAAGTAGTCAAACAAGTGCAAGAAGAAGCAGCTCGTCAACAAGCTCCGCACTTTGGCAAGGCTGCCCAACAAATGCCACCACCACAACCCCATACGCAGCAAAGACACCCGCTACATTCGATGGATCAATGGGGAGCGCAGCGATATCCTGGAAAACCCCAACAAGCTTTGAGGACATCACATCCAATGGCTCAGTCACTCAATCATCCACAGCTGTTACAGATGCATCCTCACTCACAGCATCCGCAACATCCTTCTCATTCTCAACAGCAAATACTTTTGGGTCAGCCGAACAACCAACAGGTAGGTCCATTGCATACAATTTTAAAAATGTTTGTTATGTTTGATTTAAATTAATTTTTTGTTATTTTTGCGATCAGATGATGGGCATGGTTACGCAACAGCAACCGCAACCTATGGGTCAGGTGAATAACATGGGGGGAATGGTCGGTGGTTCAGTTCGTCCGCCTGTGGCAGTCGTAGAACCGTCGAGAGTAGTACCTGGCGGTGCTGCTACCCAAAATCACCACAAAGCACTCCAACAGCTTATGGTCACTCTTCGTTCTCCAACGACGCCCGATCAACAAGCTCAAATATTATCGATTCTTAAATCTCATCCGCCCCTCATGGCCGCATTCATCAAGCAACGACAGGTTTGTATTTGTATATTTAGATCACGTTTTTTAATTTTCATCATGTTTTCAGTTCGTATCATTGTTTTCATTTTTACTATTTGTGGGTTTAGAGTGCTCAACAAAACCAACAACAAGCTGCAGGAGGAGCACATATGATAGGTGGTGTTAATACAGCAGGTGGTCCACCACCTACAGGTCTATCACAAGTTCCGTTGCCGCCGCAACAGCAACAACTGCAACAACGTCTACAAATGCTCGGCCAACAGCAGCAGCAGGTAGCACATTCAATTTTGAAAAACATTTATCAAATTGACTCGTCGTTGTTTACATCGACTTTCAAAACATCTCACAGTTGGAATCAATGTAGTAATAGTGTATTGCGTTCTTTTTAGGTTGGTGGAGTGTCCGGAGTTGCTGGAATGGCACAGTTGAACAATGTCGGTAATATGAACCCGCAGCAACATCATTGGTCTTTTAAGCAACACCAAATAATGAATAATATGCAGAGAAATCAACAAGTGCAACAGCAGCAACAGCAAGTGCAACAGCAACAACAACAACAACAACAACAACAACAACAGCAGTTGCAGCAACAACAGCAGCAACAGCAGCAGCAGCAGCAGCAACAACAACAGCAACAACAAGGATTTTCAGCTCCGCAATATGGTGGCCGAGGTGTAGGTGTAGGTGTTGGTGGAAATGCTCGTTATTTTACTCCAGGCATGCCGATGCTGCAGAGATCCCCGCCCCAAGCGCCTTCCCCCCGTCCGCAGTCGACATCTTCTGAAATGATGCTGCTGCATCAGTCGCCGGCGCCTCCCACATTGCAACCGCCCGATGATCAGTTAACACCAATGACCCCACAGGACCAGCTCACTAAATTCGTGGAGCAATTGTAGTGTAAATAGCATGTATATACTATACATATATAGATATATTTCTTTCATTGTAAATATATGTGAATTGTATTATGTAGGCTTTATTGACGACTCGTTAGGGAAATGTGACGGACCGTCAGCTCACGGCTGTGTTATATTGACACTGATTGATCGGAGTGCAGCAACCGATCATATTGTGTTGTTTTAAAATTTTATATATGTATATTTGTAAAACTTTATGTACACAGTATGTGTGTAGTTTTTAATCTTTTAGTTTTTTATAATAGTTTTCTTTTATATTTTGTACATAGGAAAGGTAATTTTACATATTTGATCATGAAATTGTTTGATATAAAAATATTTATCTACAGTGTGATTGTCTAATTTGAGTGAAGTGCTCCATGGAATGTTTTAGACCAATTTGCTATCGGTAGCTATATGATTGTTATTTTACCAAATAAAATGTTTGGTGTTACGTAATTATAAGTGAATTTTATTGTTTTTATTTAACTCAGTGGCGCAAGTGACAAAAAGCATTTAAATAAATTATAAATTCAATGCGTATATATGTTGTGTATATGCATAGTCTATGTATGAAAAGTAAAATAAGGACATTGACGAAAATCAAGTGAAGGTTCGGGAGGTGACACTCGATAGTGTCACCCGGGAAGCTGTAATGCATAATCACTCGTAAGGTACAGTAATCAGATCGCACAATTTAACTGCAACATTATTTTTCATCATATTTATTTACATAGGTAATAATGAAGTATTACATTCCAAAATATATTTTTTTGGATATGCGACGTTAAGTATTGCGATCTGGTGTGACTTGTATTACCTTATTAATTGTTTTTAGATTTGCACTAACCATATTTATTAAATTAATCGATAAGGTAAATGAAATATTTAGCATAAGTGTAATTGGTAAAGCGCTCAATGTACAAATGTAAATATAAAAGGTACATCCTGTCCGCTTGTGCATAGATTAAGTTGTTCCTAGCATAGTTATATTATGATACTTATGCTGTTTATTGTAATTAAATCATTTTATAATATACAAAATCGTATTTCATTTCACCTCATTCACACAAATCTCACATTCACTCATGCTGCCATCATTTCTATTTAAAACAACACAAACTTTTCAAATTGTTTATTTATTATATTTTTTTTTATTTCTTTAAATATGTGCATTTTATACTTTATTCTGTATCATTATTGTCTTCTAAATACATTTGAATGTTTTCAATCTTTATTAACTGCTTAGCATCAACTTGTTCCCAACACATAGGACATTGTATACCTTCTTCTGCCAATCTGAAAAGTATAAATCAAATTTATAAAAGCAAGTGTAGTCTGTAAAGATTTGCAGTTTAAGTTTGATAAATTTACACAACAAAGTCTTTTCTTATTGCAGGAAAATTGCAGTTAGGGCAAATTGTGAAGTCAGATTTGATGATGTGACATCCCTGAAAATATAATCTTGATGAAGCAATATATATGTATATATGTATATATATATATATATATATATATATATATATATATATATATATATATATATATATATATATATATATATATATATATATATACATATATATATATATATATATATATATATATATATATATATATATATATATATATATATATATATATATATATATATATATATATATATATATATATATATATATATATATATATATATATATCGATTTTATTATTAGAGTTATTTTATATACATACCGTCGCAATACAAAACGGTAATGACATTTTACACTGATTACAAATCAAATTAGTTTCTGGGGTGTCGTTGTCGCAGTAGGGACATGGAGTCAATTTGCCCTGATTTTCGGTATCTTTTGGAGGATGTCTCACGACAGATTCAATTTTTTTCGTATATTTGGTGTCAATTTGAGATCTATATTCAGGTTTCATTAGAGTTCTGGCATAAAAGTGGGCAGATTTCTTCAAACCAGCTCTCTGACACTCGATCACAACAGAGGTGAGGATTGAAACAATATCTGTTGCAAAAACCATTTCAGAATTCAATCAAATCATACGTAAACATTTACAAGGACACAAGAAACTGGAAATACTCACGAGACGGAAATAGTGATATATTTTCGGCAACCCTGACGAGCATGTTAGCGCATTTAAGATGATCCCCTCTTTTAAGATGTAGTCTCACGAGGATGTAAGAATGCAGAAGAGCTAAGCTAGCTTTCATTTCGGCAGGTATCGTAAGATTGTTACCTTTCAACTCTTGGTACATAGTGAACAACATGTCGTGAGCTACTCTATAATTGCCATTCACTTGCTCTTGGTTCGCAATTATGAGCGCAGTTTTTGCAGCCTCCTGAAACTGTTTCCGGGCCATGTACAAACGGAACAGATACTTTGGATCCTTCGGCAAGCCGTCCGTGTCACCGAGTAAAAATTCTATTAGAGATTTGGCCAGTTTTTCATTATTTGATGATGCGATTGTGTCTATTGCTAGAGACAGGGCTTCGCCGTCATTAGAATTATTTGCAGCGGCTTTTAACAAGTAAGTCATGGCTTTTGCATAATCTCTAGAATGAAAATAGAATTTGCCAGCCAACAGGTAATTCTTTTCGTTTTCAAAGTGCAATGCGAGACTCTTGAAATCCTCCAACCTCGCATCTGCATTTTGTATCAAGATTTCACCGAATAGCTGAAGTTTGCCGTGTTGTCTGGCGAGTTGAAATGCTTCTTCATAGCACAATGACATTATGAGAAATTTTATTGCCGATGTGTAATCATTCAATTTTTGGAAAAACGACGCCACCAATTTGGCGCCGTGAATTGATTTCGTCTCTTGTACAAGTTGAACGGCTTCGTCGGGATTATTTAAATGCTGCAAGTTCAGCCTGATTGCAGAATCAAAGTCTTTTGCTATTTTATAAGACTTCAACGCGTCGGCGTATCTACCGTCGGACTCTTTTGCTTTAGCATATTGTAAATGAATGTAAGGTAAAGTAATTTTTGGAAGCAATTGTTCGACTTTAATCCACGATTTCAATTTTATATACAACAATGCAGCTTTATCAATGACGTTAGCCTGTTCATAGAGACTTGCGGCTTGTCCGTATTGCTTAGAATTTTCCAAAAGTTCAGCACATTCTATTATAAGACCAATATTATCAGCCAATTTCGTTAAAATAGTCAGTCCCCTATTGAAATCGCCACACTTGATGGAAGTACGAGCCAATCCGGCGAAACACTTCTTATTGTGCTCAATTTGATTTTCATCATTTTCTACTAATGCCTTTTCATAATTGCTTAAAGCCTCATAGCTATCACCCCTGAAATATTGTAACATTACCAATGAAAGTCGAAATTTTTCTCTTAATCTAAAAAAATTAGGTTGCAAAGAATATAAAAATTACACAAATTCGAGATGTTGTGCATGATTGCGCTGAATTGAAGGTAGACGCTCCGGAGCAACAGATTTTGCAAGTTCTATTGCTTGAGGCCATTGATGTAATACCAAACGTAAGGCAAGTTCTTCTTCACCTGCACCACCACCAGCCGTCCAAGTTGCAGCAGCTTCTGCCCGCCCCAAGCAAACACATGCTCTTGAACTAAAACATACACATTTTAGTATACTGTAGGAATCTAGCACGACTTGTGCTATTACGAATCAAAACCAGTGATCTCATCATCGATCCTGTACAAACATGCATAACTCAAGGGCAACGTTCCCTACGACCATTCCAGAAGAAAGAGTTCATCGCTTGATCGTAAAACGAACGAAACCCAACAGTGATGTCATCAGGCAACCGCGACACATGTCCTGAAAAGTCGTTTACGCGTGGCACATGACCCCATTCTCAAATGAACGACGTCCTGGCGCTGACCCCATAGCTATAAACCACACGTGTACCGAAGACACGTGCCTCGAAAACAGGTCAACACGTGTCCCTAACACACGTGTCCTGGAAACGAAGACAAAGCATCTGCACGCGGCACGCTTCAAGCCAGAACGTATATAAAGCGATGCACCAGCTCCCAACACCAGAGTGAACCTCTGGAGTTCAACCAGCTCACTTCTCCGAAGCTCAACCTCTTCGTACATACAATAACCATTGTAACAATTAAACAACAATAAACGATCCTCTTTCAAACTCAACTGAGTTTCCATAGGCCGGGAAACGGTCGAAACCTTTAAAGGTCTGTTCATACCTATTCAGCACGACCCGTATCCTGCAGGTGTCATGCAAGTGCGGATAATATTCTTTGGTACATTCTATATGGACGCGCATGAATGCGTAAATGCGCATGCGCGAATCGAGTATGAATACGTCCATATAATGTACCAAAGAATACTATCCGCACTTGCATGACACCTGCAGGATAAGGGTCGTGCTGAATAGGTATGAACAGACCTTAACCCGTCCTATAATACCAATAAAAATCATTGCTACCAGTAGCACTCAGTATTAGGAGTTGATTTGAAAAACATTACCATAAAATAGAAATATTTTCAATATCCACCATGTCTTCTAAAGTCCAAACCATAGCAACATCATTCAAATGTGTGTAAACTCGTATAGCTAAAAACATAGAATAGCGTTAAAATAGTAGATTCAAAGGACATTTTGAATATACATATTTCAACATAACATGTATGTACCAAATGAAATATCTAAATTTGTAATAGCCGCTTTTCCAAGTTGAATCCAACAATCTTCCTTATCTACGATACCACACAATTCGTACGCCTCGTTATATCGTCTCAAATTAATCAACTTTTGAAGGTGAGTCATCTCGTTTGCAGATTTTTTAAGAGGATCGACATCTAAAAGGCCGTACGTTATATGCGTGGACAGTGTGATTTTGTTCAATCTAAAAATAATGATAGCATCTTTTGATTTCTCACTTCAAAACCGTTTTGACGAAAGATATTTATAAAACAATCTTTGCACCTGCCACCGTGCATGTGTAAATATAAGTCACCGCTGCAAAACACTAAGGGAATCTGGTCTTTCTGTAACGCAGTTTTTCCCAAAAACTCTACATAGTTTCCATTCACCGACTGATTTACATAATAATAGGTTAAGATTATATCATCATTCCACACTATAAATATGTTCCTATCTGCTAGGCACGTATCCCACAATGCACCTCTGAAATATGGACAGCCATTATATTATTATATCAGTTCAAATAAAATGAAATATATTAATAAAATTACACAACTGTGCAGATATCATTTTAATAAACAATAAATTGAGACCTATGTAGTATGAACATTGTACATGAACATATGGGTGATAAATACTAACTTATAATTCGAAGGAAAGTCTGGTATTTCCGTCATACTATCACTTATTGGATTGTAAATGTAGCCGTTATTCTTCACATCTGCAATGATGATTCGTGTAGCAGGTGGGTCGCAATAAATTGACTTGAAACCAACAGAATGACGAAATCTTATGATTATTTTCCATTCTTCCAAAGCGAAATATTGCAAATGACCGAGCTAAAATATATGCGACAAATAAATACAATTGTAACACTTCAACTAAAAAAGTGAATATGTCACATTACTTACATCAGTTACAAATACCAGAAAGTCATTACTCAAAGCGTGAGATGTAACGGTGGCGTCATGAAGCGCCACTTCAGGAAATAGACAACTTTCTTTATCCTCATGATTGACTTCGGGTTGATCGAGCTGATCGAATAAACAATTAGAATGTAGGTAAAATGATTAAATAATTAAAACAAAATCATACATACATACCATGTGCAACATGAGTTTTCCCTCAAATAGGACAGCAGCATATTCAGTACCAATTTTAATACTAGTAACAGCTCCGGGATACTGACGGCGACCGAAAGATAAAGAAGTTTTGGTTGATGGATTTGAATTGGAGGTTTGATACACGGTAGTGTCGTAAAACCAAGCTGTGTCATTGCTAATGTAACAAACATGGTAAGGTCCAACGGCGATTATCAATGGCTCAATGGGAAATTTTATTTGCATCAACTCAACAGGATTTCCTATTAAAAAGGCGATTTAGTTTGTAAGTAAACATATTTAATAATCAACAAAATATTGAATTATTTGATAATAAATAATACCTTTAGATTCAGATATTACATTTTCATCGATTGGTACACATTGATAGAGTGTGCCTTCGGTTAGGTTACTCAATAAAAATGCACGTGTGTTGTGAGCACAGCACAATGGTGCTAGTTTCATTAAATAAACCGATAAACTAGATTTACCAGATATGCTCAAAAGTTGTCCATCGTTACTCCAACAACATTTTTCAGCGCCGCTTTGGGGATAAAATGAACTACTGCTGTCCGATGAGTCCCATATTGAACGAATTTTTATCCTAAAGACGTATTTAACAACATAAAAATTGATTTTTATCAATATTATTATACACTAGTGTCGTACCCGATGAAATATCATCGCATGGGTGTTGGCATATTAATTTATAAAATAAAAATAAATTAAAAGAAATGTTTCGGTCCTATGTTTGATCCGCACGCGGTCGAATTGTTTTCAAATACCTTTTTAATATATTTAATTTGAAAAAAAAAATGGTAAAAACTATCTACCTACCTACATATAAACAATATAAAACACCAATAGAAAAATTAATTAATTAAATAAATTTTCAATATATGGCACTAAATGCTCAGAGATTTAGCACCGTCTATCAGTCTAGAGAAAACATTGGTAGCAAACAGTATATATACAAGTCTTTTGTTATTATATTCGTACATTTGTTGGCATTGTTTTAGCTGTGACATACATATGTATGTCAAATCGAAAAGACTATTATAGTATGGCGAGCGTTATCTCAAATACACACACAGACAGATAGAATAGCGATATTCAGTGGCGTAACTAGGAAAATTGGGCCTGCATGCAAATGTTAGAAAAAGGCCCCCTTTAATATTTTTGTTATTAACATTAAATTGGTACTTGGACTCACATGATTTAAATGTTCTTTTTTCTCGCCTTCAAAGTCGCAAAGTATGCAATTACATATTTCAAAGATAATTTATTTTAACATAATTTTTATATATAATTGCAAACAATTAATTATTATTACTCTAGCATTACAGAAAACTATTGAATGTCGTGTCGTGAAAACTATTGAATGTGTTGCGTATCAAATTTGGAGCATCAAATTTTAAATAGTGTTTCCTATTAGTCATATGAATAGTTTTAAAAAGGCTTTCCAAAATTTTATTTAAAAAATGTCTAGTATTTTTTTTTATATATGATGATATAATGAACGGAACACAAACTTACATGCTATCGCCACAAGTTGCAACTTCTCCTAGTATTTGAGAAAGTGCTAAATCTAGCATTGAATCTTTGTGATTTTTTATTTGAAATAGTTCTTGTCCTACTTCTTTAATATGTGTAGATATAGCAATCAATATTCCTGCTGTAAAGCCAATTAGAATATACCCATCACCATACCATTTGTATGCAACGATTGATCCATACTTTTGTTGGAATGCTAATTCTATAGGGTTTTCTGGATCAAGTAAATTGTACAAGTACAATGTTCTTTTGCCCACGACAAGACTTATCTGTGAAGAAAGTAAAAAACAATAATTATACAAAATAAAATGTATTCAGCAACCATTGTAGCTCTAATTAATGTAGATCAAATGTGAATTAGTATCACAAATTGGCTAAAAGTAATTGTATCATAAAAAAAATTTATACAGACTGTATTCTCTCCTGCAACTCTTTCATCAGTTTTCATTTCTGAAAATTGCAGATCATTTGGTTGATCTCTCAATGAAACAATTCTGAGTGTGTCTCCATCAGAGTTACTTATGGAAAGTGTTTTGTCCTCGGCTACAAGAGCAAGTATGTTGTCGCTATTCCAAGCCCCACATATAATTTTTTTAGTATGCTTTCCAATAACAGGAATCCTTCTATGAGAAGTGTAATATTTTATTCCACATGTTTTGAATAATATATTTTAGCAGGAGCAATATAAGAAAATCTTTTGTAATGAGAAAATGAAAACAATAGATGACTAACTTTGATGACTGGTGATTGTAAAATATAACATTTCCTCGTTGTGTGCCGATGGCTAAAATAGGTTCTTGTTTTGCCCAAGTGATGCATGTGGGAGATTCTCGTAGTCCGGTGTCGATAGTTAATTTCTTTTGCGTATGACATTCCCATATTGAAACTGAGGCATTAACTGGAGTAATTGCTGCGAGGAAGTCACCCTCAGCATCCCAATCCATCCCACAGCAAAGTCTGATTTGATTATAAAATATTCAATAAATAGAAATGCTAACTTGTATATTTAATTAAGAATATTTTTAATTGTAAAAATTAAAAAAGCAAGTATTAAGATACCCGGGCAATTTAATTTTCTCTTGTATTTGTCCATATCGATTGAAAATACTAATAGTTGAATCAATTCCAGTTGTTGCCAATAATGTACCAGAACTACCCGTTTGCCAAACCATGAATACATCTCCTATTCCATGTGGTTGTTCCACATAATATATCAACTATAAATGAATTAAATAGTGTTTGATATGTGTCAGATAAATAAGTAGGTATTAAATGTATTTATATGAATTATTTCGTGATTAGTTATGTAGAAATCATATGATAAATAATATAATGAAGTAAAAGATACCTTAGGATTGTCCATGTTGACTCAAATATTTGTATGTAGTAACTATAGCAACAGATGACATTGCATGCATGTTTACCACACATGAATTTTACAACGAATTTTAGTCACTCTGGCCGTTGGTTACTGGATATATATTTAGTTATTGGCCACTTGAACTAAAAAAATACATTATAGCTAATTTAATGGCAACATATTCGTAAATTTTTCTTAGTTTTAAAATTTAAGAAACCAATGACTGTATGTACATTGGCTAATGATTGCAACGTTTTCCCGTTTTGAAATGTATATAATATTTAGTTGCTGGATAACAAATAATTGGATGCGGTGCAAACGATCGAAAAGCGCCAGAGAGACTGAACGACAGATTAACGATACGTGTACCTTATGCGTGCGCACTGCTCGCACTTACACTAAGCCAAATCTACCCGAAGTCCCGACATACCTACCCTGTATACGTTCTGTGCTTCTGATACTATAGTTCCGAATTTTTCCTTATTAAATTATCAAAAACTCGCCAGAAAGATCCAACTCAATTTTAATAATTACCATTTTAATAATTGCATCTGTGCACGTCGAAAGGTTACTCGTCATCTGATGTGCAATTTTTCATTCGTGAAGTCGAGAATTGCGTTTAAAGCAGTCATCCAGTTAATCTGTGGTTCAATCTGTCTGCCGCTTTTCGATCGTTTGCACCAAACCCCAAATAATTAATTAAAAAAGTATATTAGTCTATTTTACTAGTCTATGACCACTAGTCTATTATGTAACCATCAGAATAGACTTGTCGTTAGCATATGCTTTGAACCGAGTGGTCAAGGGTTCAAGTCCTACTGGTTTCTGCTGGCCAGACCTTGGATTTGTAATTCCAGGTCGATCGTTTTCTATCAGAGTTTGCTAATGTATATGATTTTCATTGAAACGGTTCCAAAAAATTGGCAACCTTACCGATTTTCTTGCAAAAAACCTCGAGTTTTCAGCAATCTCGAATTTCGCTGAATTTTATAAAATGCTGCAAACTTACAAATTTGACCATAAATGTCTCTGTCGATATTTATTTATTGAAAAATCAACAGACAACAGATGTTGAAATGCATAAAAATAAAGAATAAATGTAACAAAATAAAATATCATCTGAGCCCAATTATAGATTTTTACAAATTAAATAAAATGGTACATACAGACAAACAAATGAAAAAGAAAAGAATAAAAACTATATATATTGTGAATATTGATATACATATGTACATATTTAGGTTCTTTGTATAATATAATACTAATAATATTTGTATCAAATGTACAATGTTTCTGGCCAGGAAGGCGCATTGGGTTTACCTGGTAGGCCTTTCTGGTATAAATTAAAGATAAAATAATATAAAAAATATAAATTAGAGAAATGCTGTTATGTTTACAAATTCTACAATTATGAATATTCAATGTTCGGAAACATTGCGATATAGTGAAATGAGTATTTGGAAATTATTAAGTAATATTTAACCAAAAGAAATATTTTCTAGAAGATATCATGTACTATGTACATACATATGTATAGTGCAATCTTGATCAGTTTTCAGATTAGATACTGGTCAGATTTCGATACAGAATTGTTGAGCTCTTAAGTATCGCCATATGGTCTGTATTTATAGGTACCAGTAAAATGAATATAATTTGAATTGAATAATAGGTAGACTTACCATTATATATTTTTTTAAAACCGGGACAATTTTGAGAGTTTGCTCAAAATACAATTTCACACCTGATTAATTCATTGTTTAACAAAGTAAAAGATTCCACTACACCAAAACTGTTTTCTCATAGATCAAAGTGTGAAATACATTGTACATAAAATTTGTCACCCTATTTCTCAAGATTTGCTTTTAATTTTCTACGTTCTCTGATAATATCAATGCACTCGCTTGTGTACTATCCATAATCAAGATATATTTTTTAAACAAATTGAGTTGCCCTCGCAGAAACCACAAATAAATTTCACCACAATAATTATCAAAGACCTGTTTTATCGTCACTGGATAGTGTTCTTATGAAAAAAAAAATATGATTTCAGTCCCTCAAAGATTTCAAGTTTTCTGTCAATAGCTTGAAATCATTTTCCGAGGCGGCCCTTTTTGTACTGCGTGTATATTCCGCACTTTTTTAATTTTTATCAAATAGCAGAATAAATAACAAACATATCAGTTATTGAGAGATGAATCAAGTTAAGTTGACTCAACTGTGGATCTTGGCATGCTGTTTAGGAGTGACTTAAAATTTTCGACTCGTACTATATATTTCAACTTATACTCATACTGCTGTTAGGTTATTATTGTTAGGACTTTGTTAGACTTCCAAATTTTATTGGGTTGCTTTATTGTTCTCTTATTCGGAGTATTTTAGAGGTTGGGTCTATCATATGGAGTCCTAGTGAAATTAAATTCTCTTTCTTGATTGAAAGAGTACAAAATAAGTATTTTTGATACCTACATATACATGAAAAAGAATTTGTATTACCCTTATTTATTTCCCACAGCTTTTCTATAAACAAGGTATCTTAGGCTTTGACTCACTATCTTCGAGAAGGATTCTTGTAATTTCCAAATACTTCTTTGGAGAGTTATTAAAGGTAAGTACGGATAACCCTTCGATTTTACCAGAGCTTGAAATTTGAACGTGGTAAAGCTTTGTGTCATTGTCGATTTTTTCAACCTCCATACTTACATATGTACATACATATTGCCGCGAGAAAGTCTGCTTTTTGCAACTCGTCTCTTATAGAGGCCGTCCGGTTCCTTAGATGTGTTAGGAGAACATTTAGACTTGTTTGATTATCGTGTTGATGAATTAGTTAATTTCATGAGATTCAACACGAGTCTATTTGAATGTGATGAATAATTGATAATTTTTTTGTAATTTTGCTGTTACGCATTGGGGTATTAATTTGTTATTTTTATTAATTTGTTATTTTTATAGCGTTTTTATTATAATAATAAATAAAATATCAATAAATATGAATATAAACTGGCTGGGACGCCGGGACTATGTATACCTTGAAACTAGGACAGTACCGGTCAAACTGAGCTTAATAATGAGTCCAATTTATAAATTTTGTGATGTCAAGATTTATATGTAAAGAATTCAAGATTTCTTGGGATTACAACAGATGGTCATTTCTGTTTTAATTTAAAAAAAATGCATATCAAGCGAATATGTACATAAATACATATATTTTCGATGAAATTATTAAGAGTATCTACATATGTACTTTTAATGATTTTTTTTACCTTTTGGTAAAGCTTTATCTCATATGAATTTGTTTGTCGCTTAAATACCTATCATGTAAAATGTTTACAAACTTCATACCCAATAACCCAAAGTCAATTCAAAGCTGATGCAAATGCGTCTCAATTCATAGCACCCTCAATAATCCTTTTTATTCTCGACAGACACCGAGATCAACTGAATGATCACATGCTAGTTAAAAATACTGTTTTTATTTCTTTACTGGATAATACTAATACTGGATTCTACAAGGTATTCCCAATGTTATCATCTGTGTTGGTCGCAGGCGAGTGAAGTGTCGGATAATGTTGAAAATAATGATGATAAGGAGAAGCAACAATAAGATTGTCCTCTTCAGTAATTCCATTATTTAAATAATTTATTACGGAAATGTAAGACTTATATACTAGCACAGGACTAGTTCATTAAATTTGTTGAACAATACACAGTTTCATAATAATTATATGTTTGTAGATTTTGAAAATGATTGGGAATTAAAAAATAAATATTTATAATGAAATTCTAAGTTTTAATGTTTCATCATATATTCATATATACATATTGCACCAGTCATTTATAATAAATAGATAATTATAGGAATAAAAAACAATACAATAACATCAGAACAGATGCACTTTATTTATGGCAGGAATATTATTTGTGTTTAGTGTTCACATGATTTTCATTACTAAATTTTGAATTGAAAAATAAATGAACTCAAAGGTACAATATCAATATCAGTAAAGAATTTGATTAAATATTCAATTTGCAACATTATGCAATTGATCCATCACATCTAACATGACATACATATACATACATACATATATTTTGAAGGTGATTAGAGAATTTGTCTATTAAATAATTTAAATGATTTCAAAATGTCAATGTTGCAAATCGAGGATGTAAATGGTGCAAAACAAATTTGTAACATATTACAATGAAGGTCTATTTGAAAAGTTTGAAAATGAAATAAACTAAAAATAAGGGATTCAGTAAATCGCAATACAAAAAAATCACAGAGTTCATTGATTTTTTATTGCAAAATAGAAAGCTGTGTATTCACAAAATGGCACTGATATAACATTTAATATAACAATTTTAAATTCGTTTAAATGAGCATTATAAAACTTACATCGACAAAATGTTCATCCATGTTTATAAAAATGTACATATTAAATTATGAGTGAAAAATAAATTAGATTTAAAAATTAGAAAGTATACGCAATTCTTTTATTATATTTACACAACAATTGTACTGTGAACAAAGAATACTATAATATGTATATCAATGTAGAAATTGTTTATTCATATATGTATAACTAACTTATAATAAATACTAAAACCTAATTCGTTATATGTTGCAATAAAGAAAACCTATCTTTGGTATATTTCATATCAGTTAAAATATTATTCATTACAAATAAAACGTAAGAAAAGGGTATTCAAGCAGGAATAATATTTCAAATGAAGTTTTATCTATGACTAAGCACTTACAATATTTTATAAACAATTCTAAATAGTAAATATGTGTATCAAAATATTGACAATTTGCAATACCTAAAAAATTTATGTCTATTTATTTATCAAACACGATAGAAAAGTACCACCCGCCTATTGACTGTGCAGTCGGCTACCTTGTTTAGGCAGTGCTCCAACGATTCGCACACGATCACTGAACTGTGGCGGAGGAGCCAAAGGTGGGACTTCTTCTGCATTGTTGATATTGTTTGCTATATCAAAGTTTGACATCGGAGGTGCAAATAGCTCGCCACCTTCTTCAGGTGGTGGAGGAAGTTGTGCAAGGGAAACGGCACTGCGGGTCAATACTCCTCCTTTTGTATTTGGATCTTGACCTGTTCTTACATCTTTTTTAACTAGCGACGCTCCTTTGGATACGTTCACTCCTAAACGTTCAGCTGCCGATTGGCCGATTTTCGTATCTCTTTTGAACATAAAGCTGGCAGCTTGTTTTCTAGTCAAAGAGTTATGACGCTGTAGCGTATTTGATGGTGGTAATGGATTCAAAACTTTGATAGTTCCACTAGGTGTGCTGACCATGGAATAAGTAGTGGTATTATAGCCGCTGTGGCTGACAACGCAACCTTTCGGTTGGTAGTTTGTCGGCGAGGTTATATTTTCTGATGAACTGTTCAGGTGTACCGGTTCCGTTGTGATCACGTTATTTGACGACTTAATCATTACATTATTATTAAATGAGACTTTTTCTTTCGTATTTTTCGGAGGCGTTTCATTCAGCTTCGAGTCTTTTAAAGATTTCTCTTTATACATTATCTTTTCAGCGTTGACTAATTTTTGATTTTCGTGCATATATTTTCTATTATCTAAAGCTAATTTGGCATTTCTGTGCTTTTCCGGCTCGTTATCGTGTGGACCAATGGTTAATTCTTGATCTGAACTAACACCTGATGATGAATTATCGCCATCATCATTACTCCCCTCGTCTTCAGGATGTTCTGGATTGGGCAAACTGTTTTCTTCATTCTTCAATAAGAAATCATTGGGATATGATTTTGAGCTCTTCAATTGAGTTCTAATTTTTTGTATCTCATCAACGGAGAAAGAGTGATGCATAGATCCTGAACCTGAACTGCTGCCACTGAAATAATTCAATAAAAATTATTCTACATACAACTTGAGCTTGGAAAATTTTTGTCAGACTTGAAAAATATGTAATTAATTACCTTGCATTACTATTAGCACTAGTCTCTGCGACTATATGTAACGCATTTATATTCGTACAAACATCGGCAGGAATATCTTTTGACCTCGCCTGTTTGTTATCATTTTCATCCTCAGATTCACTCATACTATAATCAGGTTCTGGAATTGGAGGCGGTGCTGTATTTGTAGAATTCTAAAAATCAAGAGTAAAATTAAATTTAGAACATTGCCTTTGAAAAGTTATCGATAAAATTAAAATGAATTTTTACTTGTCTATTGATGAAAGCTACTTTGTTACTGGCACTAGAGTTACTGCGGTGTGGTTTAAAAGGTTGAGCATATTGATTGGCCGGATCATCAGAATTCGATAGGTTCTGTGATTGGTATGGAGATCCGTTTCCAGTTCTGAGACTTTGTGACTTTCGAACCTAATTTGAAATATAAAGATACAATGATAAATCGTAAAGAAATTCATGATGTAAAGTTATGTTGAAAAAATAATGAATTTCACTAACGTGTGATTTGTTCGGCAATGTCCTCGATCTGAATGCAACAGAGTTGACATCTTGAGGTGATGCATATAATTTTGCATTGTTGGCAGGTCGGAAAGATGACATTATGTTATCAGGTTGGGTGTTAAGTAAATCGGTAGTTGGCGGTGGTTGTTCTGACCCTTCAGCACCAATATCAACAGCTACAACCTGTCCAGATGTAGGAGGTGGTGGTGGAGGATGTGAAGGTGGTGGTAGGCCACCAGTTCTCGATACTAAAAGAAAAAGTTACAGAAAATAAAACACAATATTTTTTTATCGTCATAAATTATATAAAATATAAAAAAATTACCGGTATGAGAGTATATTAAGTTCACATCTTCTTGTGAACGACTTCCTTTGTATTGATGTGTTAAAGGCATTGAAGATGGAATAGCGAACAGATCTGGAGTACTATGAAAATCTCTACGTAATTCACCCATGCCCGGTACCCGAGGACTATTAAATCGCACACGTGTCCAACCCTTAATTTCAAAAAATAGAAGCACGTGTAAAATTCATGAAAGTTAATTCAAATAATAATTGCATTTTTAAATAATTTCATTGGGTATTATTACCTTTCCTTTGGATCTTTTCATTTCGGCTACGCTGGCATACACACGACCAGAGGCATTTTTAGCAGGTGAGTTGTGACCCTCTTGGAAATTAGAAGTGCTCATCATAGTATTATTACCATATCTAAAGCAAAAAATGGAAATGATTTTTTTTAAATTATATTTACCATGGTATCAATTTGATCCAAATTTTTACATATGTACTTTATATAAATTTAAATCATTATTATTATAGATTTAAAATTCTATTCAAATAATTGTGACAAATGAGGATAGGATACCAAATTTGATAGAAACTATTTCAATAATGAATTGGCAAACTCTGATAGGAATATATTGACCTGGAGTCACATATATCCAAGGCCTGGATAGCAAAACCGAGCCAGGGATTGAACCCATGACTCATCAGTTGATAGCATTATACGCTAACCACTGAGCTATGTTGCTGCTAATAAACTATCACTATCTAATATTGTTTAGTACACACATATGTAAAACAAAACAAACCCATGAGCTGCTTGTTTTTGTTGCCTTTGGAACATTTCTTCAAGTTCAGTTGCGGTAATACGTGAGGTAGGTGGTCGAGAACGGATCGAAGCTGTTCTTGGTGCCACAGGGGTACAAGTTCCACTGCCTCCTCCCGAGGTTATACCCTGTTGTTGGATAGATTCAGCCGATGATGATTTTGTATTTCCTAATTGATCGGTGCAATCGTCCTTTTCTCCACCATTTTCTGTAATATCAGTCGTAAAATACATTCAAACTGAACTACGTACAATATTAATTTGAAAATACATAGATATGTTCGTACCAAGGCCAGCGACCATTGATTTGGCTCTCGCCCGTCCGACGCTGAGAGTCGTTCGTGGATCTCGACGAGGAGGTGCCGGAGCTGGTGACCTACCACTAGAAGCTCCACCAGCTTTACGAGGTAACGTAGCATATTGCCTAGCACCGCTGCATACGGAACTTTGCACGTGAGATAGTTGGACAACAGATTTACTAGCTGGTAGGATACCACTTCCATTTCCACCAGATCCAAATTGATTGACCGACACGACAGTCATTGAAACGTGCGATCCAGATTTTCTAATAAGATCTATTACATGTTCATGAGATGCAGCAGATACATCTTCATCATTAATCTGAAATGATTTAAATTGCTCATTCAAAAAACATTCAATATTATATATGTGGGAAAAGAACTATGATCATACAGCTATTAAATAGTCCCCCTTTTTCAATCCAGCTAAGTCAGCGACACCACCAGGATCAACATCGTCAAGGTATTGTAGTCCTGGACACCGTTCTGAAGGTGTCAAGTCCATGAGAGCCGAAGAAGCTTTTGCACCTCGAAGTACAAAACCAAAACCTCGACTCGCCTTATGAAGAAGAACCGTGCGATACTCCATATTATTAGTACTGCAAAATGAATGTTTATTGAAAAAAAAAGGATTGTTATAATTAAAAATCATATGTAAATATAATAAATTGGCGCTTACGTCTTTTTTAATCTTGGTGCAGTAGCACTATAACTTTTACTGTAATCTCTTCGATTTAGTATTAAACTAAAGGTATTATTAGCATTCATAGATGCAGTGGGTATATTTAACGAAGCTCCTTGTCTGAGTCGAACTTCTTGGACGCAGTGTGGTGGGAAGATTCCAGCTGATGACCCACGACCAGCACCCCTCACAATACCTTCAAGTAATCCGCAGTCTGTCGCACCGGTAACTAGGTACAAATTAAGATTTAAATGAATAAAAAATGCATAAAAAAAAAAAAACAATAATTACAAAGCAACGAATGAATGTAAAAACCTTCTATAATATCGCCTTGGCTAATTCGGAGATGACCAGGCATGCCAGAGTCATAATTTTCTAAGCACACAACGGTTGATCCTGGCATTGCAAGAGAACTAGTTGTGGTGTCTGAGGTCGTAGTTCCAACACCACTCGAGTCGGAAATGATATCACTAGTATCGCCCAAACTTTTGTCTGAAAATGAATATCCAACAACTAATATGTTATTAGATGTTAAGTGTCACTGCAGATTAACAGAATTTCATATATGTATATTAAGCAAAGAAAAAGCGGAAAAATATACATATTTGTGATTGTCGTTGAATTTTGTTTACCAGTATTTAGAATAAACAAAAACAAAGACAAAAAATACAGGGCTAATTTAAACTAAGATTAACCGTTGCCTTGAGAGTCAGCTATTATATAATATTAAAACTATACATATGTATGTACACATTTTTAGATTTTAAATTTCATTCAAGCAATGAATTGTTGTGTTAATTCTAAGATTTGATTTGAAACCATCTTCAATATTTTAATTTAATGCGGATATTTGCTGCATTCACCAACTGGACCTTGATTTAAGTTAATCAGTATATTTTGAATACAAATTAATATTTTGAATAAGAACAAATAAACTTCTGTCTATTTTGACTTTTTCCCCCCCGAGATTTCTTTTTTGTTATATGTATATTAATTCAATCAATTACAATAAAAAAAATATATGCATCAGCAAATTGATGGTTAATTTTGACTATTTTGATTAACATTTATAAACAAAAAGTTTTATCACACATGTAAGCATGCTAACATTTTACACTCAGGTCAGTGCTGGATGCAAGATCAAATTTAGAATTATTGAGTTCGATCAACGTTTGACTTTTTTGCAACATCTTTAGTTATCTGCTAACCAAAGACATCTACATATATATGTATGTACAATTTCGTCATAGGTTAGGAAAATCTAATAATTCGATCTTACAGCAAGTATTGCCTTACACCACAATAAAGAAAAAAAATCAATCTGAAATAAAACTTTTTGTCTATTTTATATGAGATTTGCTATATATTTCAGAGTATCTACGTACGAAAAAAATATGTTAACGATAACATAACCCTGAACACTACCATTTTAAATTGCCTAATATTTATATTATATATCTAGATTAAAAGTATTAAGAAGCTAATATTCATTTAACAGCCAAACATATAAAAATGCCAATCTTAAACAATCAATAAAATTAATTTCTAGACAATATGCGCATTAACAACATGCAGATTCAAAAGTGAAATGTTTAAAAAAAACAAGAATAAAAATGAAGATGGCAGATGGTGATGGTTGTGATTTTAAAAAATCGTCTCGTTTGTCCACATTATATTATAAATAACAAAAAAAATAAATTATAAGTTGTTATAAATGTTGAAGATACCTGTGACGATGCTGGCATTATCTTCGTGACTTGGATGGCTGCCGTCTGATACACTTGAACTGGCGGAGCTGAACGGTCTTTCAGATGGACAAGGGGAAGGAACTGGCCGCCGAAGAAGACTTAGTGTGTCTAGCTCGCTGGGCACTATTGGAAGTGACGAAGCCATAGAAGAGCGATCTCCAGCCCAACCCCAGTTTAAACCTAGTCCAATCGCTAGTCCAGATCGCCTCTTAGGGTTGTAGCGTGGTGGTCCACGAAACGGTACTGCAACGTGGCGCCAATTATCACTTTTGTCAATCACTGAAAAGGCTCTTAGTCTGTGCCTCGGAACCGTCCATTTACATTTGCCAATTAATCCAAAATGTGTTGAACAATCAATTGAAAAAAAAACTAACTTGTTTCACGTAAGTATTGATTTTTATTTCATTAATAAAAGTGAATGAATGTGGATGTTGAAATTTATAAAAATTATTCAGAAATGGATAGTATAAGAACACTGAAGTCTTTTCGTCATAAAGTATAAGCAATAATAATAATAACATATTTTTAATGCAAACAAAAAAAAATTATACACAATTTGTAAATAATTATACATTACTTGATATGTAAAAAATAAAATTTACTTATAAGCTTTTTAATTACAAATACTACCAAAGCACCAAATTAATTCAAAAAGAATACAAATATAAAAATGTACGTGAAAATACAGTCATTCACATACATTTATGCATACTGGCCCACGCACTCGGAATATCATAAATATAAATTTTACGCAAAGGCTCGATGTATATATATTATATATATTATATAATACAACCATCACCATGAATTAAAAATGAAACAGTACGTATATAAAAAAGAGTTTGTAAAAATCTATTATATAAAAAGCTCAGATGATGGATGATAGATAAATTTCATATCAACATATGTATGCCATGCCATGTATGTAATTATATTCAGTCAAAACAAAAATCCATATACTAATTTTTCACTGTTATGACTAAGAAGACTAGATTGAAATTTCACAATCGAACATTCGATTATAATTAAAAAATATATTTTAAATGAGCAGTTTTAGTATTTTCGAAAGATATGTAAAGCTTATTAGTAGTTATTTACAAGGGCAAGAAACACCAAACATTTAAGAAATATAATATTCTAATAATCATGCGTAGTAGTTAGCAATGTCATTCTCGCAATAAAAATGAAAAAACATCTTCGAAAAAAGACTCACCAACTTCATCAGGTTTGTAATTTTTAATCACTTCTGCCAATTCCATGTTACCGGCAATGACGGCCACTTGATAAGGCGTTTGGTTGGCGAAATTCAACGCTTCGCGATCACAACCTCTGAATAGCAACTGTCGGGTGCAAGAATCTTGCCCGTTGACAGCGCAAACATGCAAAGGAGTATTACCGGAAGCATTTTTACCATTCATATCAGCGCCGTAGAAAAGCAGATGATCCAAATGCTGAATTAAACCATTCCGGCAGGCCTATCGAATTCAAACATTGCTTTAAATTACACACAACATACACACACTAATTTAGTTTGAATTTCAATTCTATTTACCTGATGAACTTCTTGCCATCCTTGTAAATCTTTCGCACCGATAGTCGCATGGTCATGAAGAAGGCATTCGCACAAAAGTGGATCAGTCTTATTTGTGACAGAGAGGTAGAGTGGTGTGAGACCTTTGCCATCTTTATAATTAGGTGAGGCCCCCAACTCCAGGAGTGTTCTTACTGCTTCGAGGGAATTTTTTTCCACTGCTTTATGCATTGCAGTACTACCGTCTCGGGTGCGATAATCCAAGAGCGCTCCGCCATTCACTAGTGATATTAAAACTTTTGAAGGCTTCTTTTGAGCGGTGGCTATGGTTAATGGTGTTTCTGTGGAGTACAAAATACAATTTTAGACATTTTAAAAATAAATAAAAAAGATTATATTGAATAAAAAATAAATAAATTATAAACCTCCAGTGTCTTGACAGTGAAAATTTGGATCTAATCCTTTCGAGCACATTTTTGTAATTTTTTCAACCTGTCCATGATTGACGTAATCTATGAATCTACGAAGATTGGTTTTCGTATGTACAGCCTTAAGTTGTTTTTCATCTAATTTTAGCATTTTGTATACACGTCTTTTATATTTTAACTAAAAAACAATTAAAATATTAATACATATTTAAGATAATAAATCAAAAAGTTAAAGCAAACATTAAATTATGCTTACCTCTAAATACCCAACTGATCCATTAAATGGATAATCACCCAACCTTCTCTCTTCATCGAGAAATTTTCCCGCTTTGCCATTTGCAGGTGGGCAAAATAATCCATAGTTGAAACTTTCTTTCAATTCCTAGAAAAAAAGGCACCATTTCAATAAAATGCAAAAAATAAACAGATTATTACATACAAGAGAAAAAGATTGATTTCTAAAAAATCAAAAAATCACTAAATATCAATTGAGATAAATAATATCGCATAGTTATGTATTTTCATATGGCATTCGTTAAGACAAACAATCACTAAAACAGTGTATAAATGTAAACTATCGATAAATTAAGATTTCTTCATAGAAAAGTATAATGTTCATATGTTATGGCAGTTAAACAGAGCAAATAGAGTTGTCGATCAGAAGTAGGAAAGGTCATAATGTTTGATGATGAGACTGAAGTCCACGCACATGATGATAAAAGATGATAAATTACACTGCACTAAAACGCGAACGTAAAATGTATCGAACAGGGATAGATTGTGCACTAAAACTACAATGTATAATATAAAATATGCATTTTGAATTCTCCATGAAAAGCACATGATGATGCATTTTGAAATCGATCATAAGAAAGTAGCATGCCAACTTTTAGCATCTCAAGAATATACGTATACACATACCCTGTACCAGGTGGCCACCTTTCGTGGTAATAAGTGTAATTGAGCATAACGATGATGTGGCACGATTTTATTTACAGCGTGCCATCAGGTTACGTTTAAATGGATTCACGGACAAAATATTTATCGGTGTACCAAAACACGGCAGGATCGAAAATAATGGAAAGCGGAATTGTTTCAGTTGTTTGCAGCATAAGGTGGTCATGTTAAATAAAGCAAAATAAAAATAATTTAAAATGGTTAATATAAAAGCACTAGAGATTGTTATTTATATTCATGAAAAATATTCAAATGTAAATCTGAATGTATGCCTTATTATATATTTTTCAACATAGTACAAATATTTTCATTTAATCTGTTTATATAGTTTATAAAATCACACAAAAACATTACAATGGTTTGATTAGATTATATTATGTATTAAAATATATACAAAATATTATTGCAGATCTTGCCGCTGAAAATATGCAAATTTTTTCTCATTTGGTTTGTACCAATATTGTTTTTGATTCAAGTTGTGTTGAACATAATTTCGTTGAGTTTATTGTGTTATTTAATAATATACATAATACATGTTAAATGAAATTTTATAAAATTTGTATGTAAGTCTATATGTTCAAATTTTGGAATTGATACTAAGCCAATGTCAGTACCTTGGGCAAAGCGGCCAAACACTGCTGCTTGACGTCCCAGACGAGCTGGTCTTTTGGGAACTGGAGGCTCTTGTGCACGTTCAGCTCAGGCACGTGCACGCGCACCACCAGCCAGCCTTCGGCCGGCACGCCGCCCGCCGCCCCCTCCATTTTGCACTTCACTTACATCTGAAATAAATCAAAGATCAAAATTAAAATCATTATAATCATCATAATAATTGAAAACAACTAAATTGAAATCAACATATAGATTACATAGTACAGGTACATAAAGTGGCCTTTAAACAAGATGTTTTTCTTAATAATGTGACTTGACATATCAAAATGAAAGGTTTGAATTTAAGTAAGAGTATTAAATGAGGTTTATAGTCAAATGAAACGTGAAAATACGGAGAAATATTGAAACTTTGAATCCGTAAAACGTTTAATGAGTTTCAAAAAACACTGTGTAGCGACTTTGTTGTCTAGTAATAATATTTATGTATGTTTATTACATAGATTTGATTACATAAAAGGCTTAGCTATTGCTATAATATGATATTTAAAGAATTCTCAGTACCAGTGTAGGTCTATAGAATAGTAAAATATATATAAATGTGGTAAATTTGGCAGGACATGGAAAAAAGGATTCATCTTAAAAGACTAATATTTTGACTAATGAAACTTTACGAATCTTTTTTATCCACAGCCAACATAAAAAATCAAATACTAATTAAAAATATTTTTGTAGGACAATGTTAATAAAATGAGGATTTTGTTATTAATTTCATACATTTCAAGATATCCACAGGGAAAATTCAATTTGTTGATATTAAAAAAACACAGTTGAATTCATTCTAACCATCAAGAGGTTGCCGGGTTAGATCTTGATTGAAATGAATTTATTACGAGTATTTCTGTAGTGCTGCTAGTCAGACTTTCCTATTCCCATCAGAGTTTCCTAACTTATCTGATTTCATTGTTGAAACGGTTCCTCACCAAATTGGAAACTAGCCTACCTACAATTTTCTAAGCAGTATTTGAATAAAATTTCAATAAATTTACACTTTGTGTCACTTTGGGGCAACCTGTAATGGCACTATGGGAAAATGTAAAATTGAGGCTATTGGCTATGTCGACTTTCCCGAGTATCATCATATATATGTATATATATACATATATAATATCGCTATTCTGTATGTCTGTATATCTGCGATAATGCTCGTCGTACTATAATAGTCGTTTCGATTCGACATACAGATGTACGTCACAGCTAAAACACTGCCAAAAATATGTGCGAATATAATAACAAAAGAAAAAACTTCATATATACTGTTTGCCACCAATGTTTCCTCTAGGCCAATAGTCTCAGGGCATTTAGCGCCATCTATTAAAATTTTATTTAATTAAATAATTATTTTTTCTATTGGTGTTTTATATTGTTTATATGTAGGTAGGTAGGTAGTTTTTACCATTTTTTCTTCATATTAAAAAATAAAATATAAATATTAAATTGAATATATTTAAAAGGTATTTGAAAAAAATACGAATGCGTGCGAATCGAACACAGGAACAACACATATTTTATTTAATAACTTAATATTCCATAACCCATGCGATGATACATATTTCACCGGGTACAACACTAGTTAAATAAATATGTAGGAAAGATTTTTGAACGTGTAGAGTTAGCTGTTAGTGAACGTGCATCATAGTGTTGTATAGGCGGAGTGTTTGTGGTTTGTTATTGAGAGTTGGCGCGCTCTCGTACGCGCACAGAAGTGCGCGAAAGGGACAGAGCGTCTTTTTATTATTGAATGCAGTGTGATGGTCCGTACGCACCAAACCAACGACGATTTTGGGCCAACTTTTAAAACCAGTAGCGTACAAAATATTGAAATAAAAATTAAATAAAAAAATTGAAATTAAATATCAAAATTAAGCTAACGAGCGAGATTGAGCTAAAATTAGATCATCGTTGATGTTTTGAATTACAACAATGTTTTGAATTACGACGATACGCATTACAACCAGAGAAATATTATAATTACGAGCGAAAAAAACCTTGTTATTGTTTCTTATAAGTCGTCACGATACACTACTGTGTTTCGCCGTCGATGAAATATTTAACAAAAAAAATGTCGGTGATTTGTCAAAGGGTTTTTTTTCTTTCGTCGAAATAAAATTAATAATCACACATTATCCGATAAAATTTACCTCTGAAATGATTTAATTAATTGATTTATATCGACGAGAGAAACAATTGAAGACTAAGAAAATTTCGTTTGATAAGCCGACAACGTTCCGGGTTGGGACCATCGCTCGGTCACCCATACTAACACATGATATATTCTCAGTAATATATTTATACATCATTTTTCGATTGCAAGTATGGCAAAGGACTTGACTCGCAAACGATTCCCTCGGAACAAATCAGTTATTCAATCAAGTGTTCGAAAAATTATTCAGAAGATTAAATTTTGAAGACAAACAAGATGTTATTGAAAAGTATGTATGTACATACGTATGTATTATGGTGCTTACGGACTAAACCAACGACGATTTTGGGCCAACTTTTTAACCAGCAGTAGCGTACAAAATATCGAAATAAAAATTAAATTTTAAAATTGAAATTATATATCAAAATCAAGCTAAAGAGCGAGATTGAGCTAAAATTAGATCATCGTTGATGTTTTGAATTACAACAATATTTTGAATTACGACGATACGCATTTTAAACCAGAGAAATATTATAATTTCTCTGCTTACGAGCGAAAAAAAAATATTGTTAAAGTCGTCACGAGATGTTACTGTATTTCCACGTGGATGATCGATAAAAAAAAAACAATTCATAAAAAAACGCGGTGTCGGATGTCGGTGATTTGTCAAAGGGTTTTTTTTCTTTCGTCGAAATAAAATTAATAATCACACATTATCCGATAAATTTTACCTCTGAAATGATTTAATTACTTGATTTATTTCGACGAGAGAAACAATTGAAGAATAAAAAAATCCATTTGATGTGACCGACAACACCCCGGGTTAGCAAAAATCGTTGGATCACCCATACTAATACATGATATATTCTCAGTAACTGCGCATTACGGGGAAGTAAAAATAATAATTCTTTGATTTTTTTTCGATCTTAGTGCGTATCTTCTTAAGTCAAAACATCCTCGACAAACAAAAGTCGAGGATTACCTGTATGTGATTGTTGATGATCTAATTTTAGGTCAATCTCGAAAATTTATTTAAATTGGGCATGTTCTGTTTTAACTTTCAATCTTTTATTTTAATTTTAATATATTGATTATAATTTTATTTTGATATTTGAATTTAATTTTAATATAATAATAATACTTTTAGTTTTGATATTTAATTTCAATTTTTAAATTTAATTTTTATTTCGATATTTTGTACGCTACTGGTTTTATCCTGCTGGTTAAAACGTTGGACCAAAATCGTCGTTGGTTTGGTCCGTACGCAGCATGACGGAATGCTATACACCTATTCACCGACACAACACAAGTGCATTTGTGCGCGCCAACTTTCGGTAACAGACCTGTACCTAGCATGCCTGGCAGGCCTGACGAATAGGCATGAAATAAAGACCGTTTGGTATATGTAATCCGAATCCATGTTTACATATGTACGATATAAAAAAAATTAAAGGGTGTTTACTATACGGAACGCAGCTAATTAAATGAACGAAATATCGCATTGAATCAGCCTGAATAAATAAAATTAAAATTCTGCATGCGACCAAAGCCATTTCAAAAGGCAAACTAAATTGTAACTTATTTGAATTGTCGGAGTGCACACATTAAAATGTGTGTACGCGCAAAATAATCGCCATGTTGGCCGTCTTCTAAAACCGTCATCGGGTGAATTATAACAGCCAGTTCGTGGCCAGTGATCGCAAACCATTAACAACCGACTATATTTCACTCTGGCGAGAAAAAGGAGAGGATCTGGCGACAAACGGGCGTTAATTGGCTCTCGTCGTAGCCGGTATAAGAAGTCGGCGATAAATAAATCAAGGCGCTGAAGGATTTATCTACGCGAAACGGGGGTGCGATGATATCCAATGTCGCTCTCGACTGGATCGATCATGGGAAATTGCACGTGTTCCCATGGATCCTTTCAAATATTCATTCGCAAGTGTCCGCACTGCGGTCACACGGTCAAGGACGACACTTGCATCATCAAATTATTGATTTATTTAATCTTATATTATAAAGTTGATTTAACAATGTATAAAAAACAAGATTTAAAAATAAGTTTTATTTATAGTAATGGTATGCTAGAAAATTTATTGTAATTTCAATGTCGCAATTTATTCAACACGATATTACAATACAAGTTTATCTATGTCAATATATGTATGTACATAAATACAATTTTAATGCAAACAATATTTTCCTTATCACATTACATGGATTTTTTTATACATAAGTAAGTCATGAATTTTTAATATAATATTATATACATATGTGCCGTTATATTTGAAAGTGGCGGAATTTCAATTTTCAATAACAATTCACAAAATGTTATCACTATTTTTAATTCCATATGTCCAGAATCTTGGAAAGGCAGAAAAGTCTTATTACAAGCCACCAGTATTTTTAAATATTGTAAAACGCAAAACATTATAAATAATATTTTGCGAAATAGTTCTCGAAATGAAGAAAAGTGGACTTACGCCTTAATTTCAAATATAACGGCTCATATATTGACTCAAAACTGTGTAGATTTTTAGTACATACATATGTATATATAAATATTTAGTACATGAGTACATATGTATATATCAGTGGTTTGTAAAAATATCATCTTTAAAATTGGTATACATTCGAGATTATCTCTCGCATAATAATTTAATATAGCAAGAAGCAATAATAACCAGTCAACGTAACTAATTCAGTAAATGTACGAAGTAAAATAAACGAACTTATTGTTAATTCCAGTGCTGACAAGACAATGGTAATAAATTAACCTTTAATAAATAGCTTTTTACTTACATACATATATGTACATCATCATTCACAGGCATTCGTCATCCACTGCTGGATGAAGGCCTCTCGAACATGCTTCCATTCGTCTCTGTTTTGGGCCACTCTCATCCATCTCATACCACACATTTTTCTGATATCATTCACCAATTTCCTCAGTGGCCTTCCTTGCACCCTTTTACATTCTCTCGGGTACCATTTGGGCACTTCTATCGTCCATTATTGTAGCGACGTGACTCACCCATTTCCATTTAAATTTCCTAACACTCAACAATATGTACATCAACCACTCTTTTCATAGTTCTACTAACATACGAACATACGTACATAGTTTAAATTAATAAAAAAAATATTTTAAAATTGGCAATACATTCCGAAGTTAAGATAAAAGATAATATGTATTACGTATACGACGAGAGTTGACATGAAATACTGATTAGTAGCTAGCTACATTGTTGTCACTTTTACCGGAATTAGTGTGTCAGAGCTAGTTGTAAATTCAAAATGATTATTCATCACCATTATTCGAGCGTGACTTTTGCATTAATACTATCAATACATTTTAATTACACTAGAATTACACGAATTTGGCGCCAGTGCGCGTGTATTTGAAGTGTGTCATTTAAATTAAAATTACCGTAGAGCTCCAAAATGTATTTACAATACATACATACACATATAATAAAAAAAATGATTCATTAATACAAACAAGATGTAACAACTGTTTATATTTGTGATTCGCATTATAGTAAAAATGTTTATTCAGTCGGTTCAATCTGTCATCGAGAAATTAGAAAATGATTTTTAATTCTGATAGTCGATTACAAAATTGATGTTGAATAAGTACAGCATCAATATATCTGTATAGGAACCCTAGTATGTATGTAAGTATTATACAAATGTAGGTGTCGTAATGTGTAGTGTGATGCAAAAGTTGAAAAACAATGACGTTGTATACAAACGTACATAGTTAGCGTAGAAACGACAATCACGTGTTTAATTATAAGTGAGATGGGAAAATCAAAAGTAGATCACGTGCAAAAGAAGTCAACGAAAGTTGGTGGGAAAAGTGGAATAAGAGTCGAAAGTCCCGAGAGAAAAAAAACAGGGATTGCGGAAAGTTACGCAAATTAAAAGTTTCTTCAAATGTTCTTTGAAATGATTTCATTTCTGCGTACTTCTTTTGCTCGACTGACGAATTCTATACCGTTTCAAAAGGTCGTTTTTAATCAACATGCTTCCTCTTCTTAAGTGCCTTTGATAGAATTTATGTTACAACGTTAATTAAGAAATGTTCTGAAGGAAGTTCCAAGCAGTATTTAGTGTATACAGAAGCTGTCAATTATATCTATATAATACTTACGATATTACCGAACGAATCAAATAAAACGGAAACCAGAGAAATGTTTCATTAATTAAAAATAAATTTAGTACATTTTATCATAGCTGTGTATCTAATTAAAATCTCAACTTCTACTTTAGATTCCCAATTCTGACTTTTCATCGCGTTTTTTATTACTGTGCAAAAATCCAAAATCCAAAACACCATCCATGTCATTTGGAATATACATATTTTATAGTTTCAAAGATTTTATGCGTTATTTAAATGTTGAACCGAAATAAATTGTGAAAATTCGGAGTTCAACTCAAGGTTTCATTAAGAAAATATATGAAAATAAGAACAATTGGAATATATTACAGAACATTTTAGATTTTCCGGTTTGGGATTAGCCGGATATAATAATAAGTATATTTATGAAAAAGTTTCGATTATAAATTAATTCTATAAACAAGAACATACAATACTCGTGTGCACACAATATTTAACTATATATGTATGTATGTATGTACATAGTTTAGATGTTAATTAACCGAAAAATCGATTTTTTGCTATTTATTTTCACCACATGTCCTGAAAAATCAATTGTATACGTTGGAATCGATTATAATGGACACGTCGTATTTTATAATATGCTTACTATTTTATTTCTAAATTTTCAAATAAAATCAAATCGGTTTTGAGTGTGGTTAGAAACACACACTTGAGAGGTGAATAAAATACAAGATATTTCAACAATTTGACTAACTAACAAGGATTCTCAGAACGTAACCGGTCACGATTTACGCGGAAATTTTAATCATTTAAGAATAAGCCAAAACGAGTTGTCGAACGCGAATGCATTTTTTTTTAAAGAAAATAACACCAGTCGACCGCAAGCGAATACCAAACCAAGGCTGCACACGATTAATCATTCGAAATAAAAATTCGCACAATTAATTCAAAGCCAAAAATTATCAACACCAAACTTTTACATCGGTAGAAACTTACACAATATGTCACTAAAAACCAACACACAATGCTTGCACTTGAACTTGGAGTAAACGAACACTGTAATAATAGCCGGGGAAAACTGTTTGATGAAAATAGCGTCGGAAAAGCGTGGGAAAGTCGTCGCACAGGTGCGCTTCGGAGCGGCTTTTGTGTGGCACTGATGTGCTCCGCGCTCTCGTGTCTACAGGGTGTGTCATAAGTGTACGACACTTTAGATAACGGCTGCTGTTACGTTATCTGAAACGGCATGGCATTGGCATTCGAACTTTTATCAGCAAACAATTGAATAATATGTCAACATTGCGAAAGCTTAAATCAGTGATGGAAAACGAAACGGTGAGAGTGGCGAGGCACGCGCCAATAAACTGACAAATCAGTGCAACGCTTATGGAATAATGGAAGTAACATTATCTTAAATGCATTTGAAAATAATGCACGCGGGTCTTATCGCGGAGTAATTAATTCCTTCCGAGTATATGTAGTGTGCACCAGATAAAGTTCATCGTATGCATGGTGCGGAATATTGTGTGATAATTTTAATTAGATTTATGGCGTCCGGTATTCGAATGTAACTTAAATCGTTGTTAATTGTTCAACAATAAGCTACAAAGCTGTACGTGAAATGGAGGAATAATAGTGATTTTATTGGACTTTGTCAGAAATGTCTAAGCAATACCGGGTAACGGTCCGTTTATATTGTACAGTGGTTCTTAACCTTTTTGAAGTCACGGCGCACTTTTGACCATGAGAAAAAATGGCCAAAAATAATACGCGGACATAATTTTTATTACAAATTATATAACAGTTTAAGAGAAAAATAATTGGAGAAAAGATATATACATACTGGTACATATACATATATGTATATGTACATATGTTTACGGAAAAACCGTTACTAAAATTACCCTTAGCAAAATGGAATTTATTTGATGTAAAAATCAATTAATGTGAGACCTTAGCTTGTCGGATTTTGCAGATTTCAGAAATATTAGGTCGAATATTATACATACATAGCTACCCTCAATTCTTCGTATTAATTCGTCTTTCTCGTTTTTTAGTTTTTATATTAGTTTTCATCCGATAAAGTCGAATGTTCTGTTACAGTGGAAATAATTCCCTCGGCAATGTTTTCATTCAGAGAAGGAAACGTGTATGAATCCATACTCGATTTTTTTTCTATATTATTCGATTTTTCCAAAGAGGTATTTTTTCCAAAATCCTTTCAATTTGTAAGAGGATGTCAAAAAATTTGGTTTATTCCTTGAACGCTTGTATCATCCATACCTTGCAAACATTCGTTCTTAGCCCACAAAGAAATGCAATTTTTTTTAAAATGCTCTTTTTAAAGGTCTCGATTTGATTAAATTTACCATATTTACAACTTGGTCTAGTACAGGTTTTAGTGCTGCTGGTATTTTTTTCGAAATTAAAGATTCGCTATGTAAAAAACAGGGCGTAGATATAATATTAGGGCTTAATATCTTTGCAAGGGTAACAAATCCATTAAATGAGCCTATCATTGACGGAGCACCATCCGGTTAATTTCTTACACATAACTCTCATGATATTTTAAATTGTTCTAAATATGAAGAAATATGTAGATTTAAAAACCTCTTGTTCTATTGTATGGTCGGTAAGTTCTTTGCTGCCTATATATTGATTCACTATTTTGTTTTCATTTGTGAAACGAACGAATCCTAATTTCACTACTTCGCAGATTTTTCTGTTTTTACCATTTTTTTCGCGGTGCACTTGCAACAAGCTCGCGATGCACTGGTTAAGAACCACTGATATATTACGTCAACAGCTCAGAACAAGACTGCCTCTATTCATACTATACAGCACCGCAAGTTCGCACTTGTTTTGAAAAAGTGCAATTTATTTTATTCAATCAATCATGCACACTCGCCTAACAGATTGCTCCAACGCGACCAGTGTCCTATACAGATTAAGAATTATTTTTACTAATTATTTAAACAGGTGTACATCCATTTATTAAACATGACATCTATGGTCAAGCAGCTATAGAGACATCGACAATTTTTTGCAGCATTTTTATAATTAGCGAAAATCGAGATGTTAATAACTGGAATTTTTGAGAAAGGGAAATTTTGGAACCGTTGAAATCAGATAAATTGGCAAACTCTGATAGGAAACGATCGACCCTGGATTCATTGAATTGAATTGCAAATTTGTCCATAAATGTTTATATTTGTCCATAGAGTCTTTTAGTATCTCAAAATTTGAAGATTTATATAAAAAAAAATGCTCCGAATATGTGAGTTTATCAAAAGTTTATTCATAGATGTTTCTATGATGCTTTGTTAAAGTTATTCTGAAAATTTTATATCGGTGTTTGTAATTGGCCAGGAAGGCGCTTTGGGTTTACCTGTTAGACCTTCCTGATATATGTATGTAAAATAAATAAATATGTATTTAACATTATGAAAATCATTAGTCGTTCAAGTTAAAATTACATAGATTATTCAAATTGAGTAATACAAATATTAACTCAATTATGTAGTTCAAGTAGGAGGTCACTTGCGATACATTCAGGTCATCGTATTATATGTTTTGCAATTTTGAACAGGAGTTGATTGAACTTCGAGAAGACGATCGAGTCAAAAATTGAGCCAGTCTCCACATGTGACTCAAACACACAAAGTAAATGAGCCACTATAATAAATATATGTTATAATACTATTGTTCTATTATTGTATTATAGTTATGTCAAAATAATGAACGAAATCCATTATTTGACAACGTAATAGTACAACCGAAAACAATACGTTAATAATAATTTATAGTTGACTCGCAATCGATCGTATTTTATTTAGAAATATTGATGCTATTGTTTCAGCCGCGAACGTATTATATTATACATACATGCGGTTTTTTCTTATCTCGGGAATTACCAATCATGCTTTAATCCGATTTAATTTCATTGGCGAAACTCATTTTTATTGACGTATAAATGGTTGTCAAGGTAGAGGTTTCAAGTGGTCAGACACTGTGCTGCAGTTGTGCAAGAGACTGCAACTGGAGCTCGTTTGATACGAACATATGTACATATAAGTGACTTTCTTTCGACAGTTGACTTTATTGATTGAACTGCTCTCAAAGATCGCGTGCTTGATCAATTCAGATAAGATCCAATGAACCGAATTGAACGTTGCATTTCTCGCACAGTCGCTCTCAAGTTACCAAGTCGATGTGAAATATCGAAGATCTGGAGCAAAAGCTTCAATTTCAATCGTACATAATAATTCAATCACTGAAAAGATGCACCGCACTAAATTATAGAATTGTAAAAGTAGACTGCATTCGATGCAATGCACGGTAGTTTTATCTTGCAATTGCGACTGCAGTCAGCTGCAATACGAACCGAAATTGGAGCAGACTCGATAAATGAGTGAGTGCACTTAAAATTTCCAATGAAACCGTAACTCGAACTGTCATCATATAAAATTCAGCAATGAAATATAAATGAAGTGTCACATTAGTTATTATCGATGGCCTACATATGTGTATGTACGTTTGTATGCAATCTTCTGTTATATTAAAAAAAAAAATTACACGAAAATACACTTTAATTCATCATGTATCAGATAAAATTGTCGATTTTTTCAAAAGGAGTAGTCTTTTTACGCCTAAAGAGTATAAATCGTTTAAGATAGTGTCTTATATGTGTACCTACATACATATATACAGATTAACGTATTACAAAACAATGGGAGATTTAGTATGTAGGCGCAAAAGGTCACCGATAAGTGATATTGTTGGCGGTTTAGTACGAATTTGTGATCAAATTGATCTGACGCAGATCTCGATCGACGTATCTTATCTAATATAGGTAAAATTTAAATATAAATATGACATAAGAAATTCCACAAAAAAAAAACTTTTTCTAATGTAATAAATATATGAATTTAATGACTAAACTCATTAGAAAACATATCCAAAATCAAAGAATGATATGAAATGAACAAATATAACATAAAAATATTTGAAGGTAAGATTTTCCAGATCAAAGTACAAGATTAAGACTAGATTATGTCTATTCAATATAGCATCAGGACACGTTGTGGTAAAAAAAACGCTATCGCAATACCGTTATCAACATGTAACTGTCAACCAGTTCTTACTTACATCACTCAAAAGGAATCTCCTATTAATTTTTCTCACGTATATACACAAGGTAATTCCGCAGGTAAATCACACATCATTTGCGATCACTTCAAAGGAAAAATCCTGCAATTTGTTGGCCGAAAGTCAAACTCGCATGTTACAGAGCTCAAGTGAGCAGCAAACAGTGTTTATCATCCAATCAATGAGGAATGTGGCAAGTAGGGTCTATACAGGGATGCCCAGGATGCGATAATAAATATTTAGATAGGAACGGTACATAAATAAACGCGTGCCGGCACAACGCTGGTCATCATCATCATCATCGGCAAATCGTGAACCGCTTGGCGTGCACAGATGGTATAATTTACTCAAGAAACAAGTCGAAAGGGTTCAAACGTACAACAAAAAAAATAGCGTTATTATATTCGAGATTACAATAATAAAAAAAACCGTTCACTGTCATCAAACATTACGCGTTTATGTTGTGTATGGCACAATGATGTGTGGACAAGTGTTCAAACAAACACGTTCGTCGACACAATACAGTTGTTTTTTCACTACAGAGTGCAAATAAAAGTGAGTGGTTTTTATTATGGATATCGTTTTTATTATATTTCGTATGCTACGAAACTCTTCTGCTTGTTTTGGACAGGATGAGAGAGAAGCCTGACAATGAAAAACCATCATACACGATACATACAAATGTAACTACTATAAAATTATATGCTATAAAATGTCAACGAGAAAATCTATTCTACTATGTATGTATATGTAGTTGGTCCGTTGTAGGAATACACTTTGATTGTAAACATTCCTTTTTAGAATTTCATTATTATTTCATATGTGTACATAAATGAAAGTGATTTTTTTTAATTTTTGTATGGCCATATCTATCACTTCTATCAGATAAACCTATTATAAAGCACTAATGATACATAAGTACGTATAAGTTAGAGTAAAAAAGGAATAATATTCATTGATGCATTGATTTCCCACAGGTAAACCCCAATTATGAACATCGATAAATAATTTATAGAGTAATTTTAAAGTGAATCATAGATACACCTATGCATAAATTTGAAAATAATTTCACAAATCAGCAAATTTGAGATGATGAAAAATCAAATTATGCAAGATATAGGACAAGGTTGCCAATTCGTTGGAACTATTATAATTGGCAAACTCTGATAGGAAACAATCAACCTGGAGTCACATATACGAAATCTGGCCTACAGCACCGGGTCAGAGATTGAACCTTTGACCACTCCCTTGAAGTGATTACACTTCAAATACTGATCTATGTGTTTAAAACTAAATACGTAAATAAATTTGTATCCTAAACATCTTATGCAATAATGTATGTAAGTATGTATGTGTGTGAATCTGCATCGATAGTACATATGTTCATAATATGTAATAATTTATTTTATATTGTTTTATTACATTTTATACCAGGAAGGCCTTACAGGTAGACCCCGATGCGCCTTCCTGGCCAATTAAAAACAATACAGCATTTTTATTATACAATTCGCTGAATTACGAGACACTGAAAGCTCGCAAATTAACGAGACATCTATGAATTGTACATAAATTTTATTGTACATTAATCATACTCAAATAGTGGTGACATAGTACGTAGGAAGGTTTTAGCCAATTTTTTAAACGGGAACCGTTTCAACAATGAAATCAGAGAAAATTGGCAAACTCTGATAGGAAACGATCGACCTGGAGTCACAAATATCCAGGTCTGACCAGCAGCACTACAGATATACTCAGAAAAATTATTTTCAATCGAGGTCAGCTCATGGGATCGAACTCGGCGCCTCTCCACATAAGCAGAAGCTTAACGACCAATATTCAGACTTGAATATTTGTGACTTTAAGTCGATTGTTTCCTGAGTTTGCCAATTTATTTGAATTCAATGTTGAAACGGTTCCTCATCAAATTGGCAATATGTCAACACAATTTGAACGTGATTTCAAATTTATAATCTATAAACTTATATATGTACAAGGAGGTAATACCATAGGAGTCGCTCAGGGGCATCTCGTAATGGCATCATGGGAAAATATAAATAAAAAATTTCAATTTGAAAATCGTCAAGTGCATACATATGATACTCGTACTTACGCACCCAACGTTCATACCCAGGGCATCGAACGGCTGGAAGTGATGATTATTGCCTGGTACCAATTGCGGTGGGCAAGCGGAAGTGGGGCTAGAGATGTGGGTTTTAAATTGAAATTAAGTTTATTTCCATTAAACCGGACCAGTTGGTGCATCCGGGGATTTGAACCCGGGGGAAAATGGGTACACGCGCTCTCACGTCGAACCATTCGACCGCGTTCACACTTTTGCATTGTCTAATTCTATTTTTTTTGTAATTTAAGCTAATTATCCATTCCGAAAAAAATACTATATTACGTCACGTCAATTTGAATCAATTGAACGGACCGAATTGAAGACGCAATCATCGTGAATGCCATTATTAATTCGGTTTCCTTGAAAGTGCCACAGCGTAAAATATGGATGAGGTAAAAAAAAAAATCACTTAGCACGAATTTTATTATTTGAATTTTATTATTGCATTGAAAAATGCATGGATGTACATATGTATATAATTGCCAAATAAAGGCGTTCAATTAGCGAATTTTTATTAGGGCAAAAAACAGCAACCTTCGATAAAGTTCGCGAAATCGTAAAGTTGTCATACGTCATGATTATTAGGTGCAAATGACGTGAACGTTACAAAATGACCGGTAGTTTGTATAATGAGCGAATGCAAATAATAACCGCTCGTTGGACGTGGGCGGATTGAAATTTCAAATTGAATTATAAATGTTGGATTTCAAGGCTCGAACGAAAAGCGATTAACATAATTTTCTACGCAACACTTTGCGCGCAAATTGACATTTTATCTAGAGCGGCCGGCGTGAAAATTCAATAAGATCGAATTGCGAGAGTGTTCGCTATTGAATTATATGATTAATACATCAGCAAACCTTTCAGAACGAGAACGCTGTGATAAATTGCAAAAAAATAGTGGACCAACTTATCGGCGAATTTGTAAGTAAATGTCAACAAGATGCGCTGCAAATAATCAATCAAGAGCCAGCTTCGCCGTTCCCATTCGATAAGAAATGTCATCAAGTACGGGAAAAATCGCGACCCAAATCCCGAACAAACAACCGGCATTGTATTATGTAAATTCAGCGATATTAATAAAACTAAGGAACGTTTTGTACGAGCGTTTGAATAACAAGCGCGGCTTACGCAAGTATTATTACTTGACAAAAAGCTCAAGCATACGCAAATTGTTTGTATGGCAGTGCTCTTCAAAACAATCCTAGAGAGGTATATCTCGGAAATAAATGGAGCAAAAGTTCCGCCTGTGTGTTTTTTTTCTTTTTATTTTTCTTCCCGTGTAGACAGAGAGAAAGAGAGGAAAATATCTGAACAAAAGACACCATTTACTTGAGAGGAAAAGAAAACTTTCCAACGTTAAATGAGAGAGAAAAGAAAAGACGAGCTCAGATGAAAGGAAACGAAACTTACAACGCAACGAACTATGTACATATGTATTTTACTCACAATCAGTATAAAAATTCGACGAACATAAATATTGCATATTTATACACATTTTTTACTCAACAAAAATTTTGCTCAAATAAAAGTGACGCTAGAATTAATTCATTCGTTATATATTAAAATACTCATTATCACTGTAATAAAAGGAACGAATGGTTTTCCAAAATACATATGTTATATTTACATCTTATACATATGCAGTGCTGAGAGGGGAGGTAGGGGGGGGGGGAGATGATATAAATTCCCGGGGATCGGCCACTTTTAAGAGCCTGGTCTGAAATGGTAAGCGATGTAAACGAAGCCAAATTCCCGTCTGCCAAGCGGTAACGAATTCGTCGACAAAATTCGGCATAAGCAGTCAAGTGCTTATTTTTAATTTAATTTTATCAATAAAAATACACTCGTCATTACAGATCGCTTCAATGCGACGAGTGTACTATACACATCAAGAAATTATATATTTATATATTTAATACATAATTCTAAACCATACATACGGCCATTGAACGGACCATTGAATTAATTTTAGCAATTAATTAAGTATCTAATTAATCCATTGAGACACCTATGGATTTTAGATTTTGTGCACAATTATTACAATTTATACACATAATAAATACGGATGATTATTTAGACATCTAGATTTAGATTTTTGTGCAAAATTTTTACAAATTCTACACAATAATAAAAACTAACAAGAATATTTGTTAATTAGTATTTGATTTTATTTATAAATATTTGAACCACCAATATCATGATACTTTTTAAGTGATGAAAAAAGAGCGAGGGGGGGGGGGCATAAAAATTAAATACCGCCCTGGTTCTTTTTTATTTAGCACTACACCACTGCTTATATGTACAATGTATCTTCAAAATTAATATAGCACTCGGCTGATTCAAATTAGTAAGAATCTTATTGTTTTTATCTTAGCTGTCATGCAGCTTACGGCAGATAGTAAATTGAAGATTAATCTCCGTGTGTAAAAGAACATTGTACGCACTTATTACAATTATCTACAGATTTACGCGATTCTAAATTAATGAGTACAAAAACAAACATATTTACACGTAAAAAAAAAACAACAAAGCGCCATTAGAAAAAAAATGACGAATAGGCATATCAATAAATAGTTTTAGACGATCGAGACGATGAGTCAAAGATTAGCAGATATAAAATATGCAGGCATTTCGGCGATGTCGGAAATTTCCCGATGATGATTAATAAAATATACCTGTCGTAATTTAGGCGGAAACACGATCGTATTGCATTATTGCTCAACGGAATTATGCAAATATATTATTTTGAATTCCACAGAAAATAAAATACCGCATTGGCGATATATTTGTGCATACTTATGCATATGCAGGTATATTTCTCAGAATAAAATAAAATAAAATAAAATGAACAGGTAAGTGAGTGGATTCAAGCGTAGCACGCTTTTGAATACAACGATACGGATCGCATTCAGTGCGAATATTGATTTCAAAGAAACTGATACTTCTTATGTAAGAAATAAATCGGATTACTTTTACTGTGTGTAATTACATTAGAGATTCTCAGTACCTGTACATGTCTTTTGAATTCATTTTTTTCGAGAGCTTTCCTCGCCGCGGCCATTCGATTCACCACTCCATGGTTCGATTTTCTGCAAAAAATATAAAACCGAAAAAACACGTTAAAAACTAATAAGATTTTAATTATATATGTACATACATACAGGTCCATTCATTATACATGTATATGTTACAGTCCAAGTGTTCACTCTGGTTCATTCATGAATATGCTAGTTGGATCATACACGAATTATTGGTTTTAATTTAAGTGCTCACAATCAAAAGCTATCTTCCAATTAACTCACCAGGTGTCGCATGAAACTTTTGAGCTGTCAAATTCTTTGAGACGTCAAAACGCCAAGTATTTTATGAAACCACTTGACAACGTTGCTATTATTTCCGTTTCCGCTAATATTAAAAATATCACAATCTAGAGTAAGGTTACATATATGTAGGTACATAGATAGGACAAACGATTGAGAATACTTAAAGTTTGTGCATGAAAACTAGTCCGTTTGTAATTTTGCGTATGTTATGTATGTTCATGAAACTAGTATGTTCATGAACGAATGAAATGTGCACTTGGTCTGTAACGGTGATCAAGAGAGCCGCACTCTCGAGACATCCAAACTTCCAAAGATGCTCAAGAAGACTTAGCGCAATAGAATTCCAAAATGTTATTCGGGGGTGCTAACCCTTTTTCGAGTAATTCTATTGCTAAAGTTCTTTTTGAGCGCCTTTGAAAATGAGGATTCCTCGAAACTGCGCCACTATTAAGTGCAATTCCGTGCATTCTTCCAGACCGACTGTAACATACATATGTATATAAACAGCAGCATCGATTAGTAGTTAGCATATAATGCTTTCAAACCGAGTGGTCACGGGTTCAATCTCTGCCCGTTGCTGCCGGCCAGACTTTGAATAGATGACTCCAAATCAATAATTTCCCATCAGAGTTTGCCAATTTATCTAATTTTCATTGAAACGGTTCCAACATGGCAACCTTGACCCATTTCTCGCAAATTTTGAGGTTTTCAGCAACTTGAACTTAATGATTTATAAAATGCTGCAAAAATGTAAATTTATCCACAGATGTTGAACACGTTAAACGAAATTTATCCACAAATTTATTCACAGTTTCTATGATGCTATAAAAACTTATTTTTAAATTGTTTATCGTTGTTTATAACTGGACAAGAAAGCACATTGAGGTTTACCTGTTAGGCCTTCCTGGTTTATTTATTTTTTACATATATACTAGGAAGGCCTAATAGGTAAACCCCAATGCGCCTTCCTGGCCAATTACAAATTACAATTACAAATACAATGCAGAATTTTTATTACAAGTCGTTGAATTACGAGACACTGAAAAACTTGCAAATTAACGAGACATCTATGAATTGTACATTAATCATACTTAAAATAGTGGTGACATAGTAGGTAGGAAGGATTTATAGCCAATTTTTTAAACGGGAACCGTGTCAACAATGAAATCAGAGAAAATTGGCAAACTCTGATAGGAAACGATCAACCTGGAGTCGCAATATCTGTCATAATAAGTCTGACCAGCAGCACTACAGATGTACTCGGAAAAATTATTTTCCAATCGAGGTCAGCTCATGGGATCGAACCCGGTGTTAAGCAGAAGCTTAACTACCGAGCTATGCTGCTGGCTATATATATTTTATATTTTATTTATATTTTCTATAGGAGCATCCATACAAGTCACGTGTGAACACGCCCATAGACAATGTACAAATGATATTTCCACGTCAGACGATAGCTGTATATACCTTATGTTTATAAATGTATCTTGATGATGCACTCGAAGCAAAAAAGAAATATGAATCTCAAGGGTTTTCACGAGCCAGATTCGCGCCCGATTACGATCTCGGGTTCTCTTAAGTACACTCTAGAACCTTTTCCCGACGAAATTTGAGCGAAATCTGACACATAATCGATAGTGTGCGTGTTCTTTGTGTACCCTTGGATGTTTGCGAAGGTGACCGTGCCCCGTCCGTGACGAACCGGCTCCGTTAACTTTCCGCGAAAGCCTCACACGATCCGTCACTGTGACGTTACGGTAACCGATTCAAACTGGCATTAGGCACTTTTTTCAGTACCCGGTCGATCTTGCGTCGGTAATTACCGGGGTGTGCTCCACAATGGCCGGACTGAGAAAGGCATTCGATGATGTGGCGCTTTCTTGGCAATTATATTCGACCGGAGACGTGACCGTCAAAAGCTCGCCGAGTACGGAAGGTCGTTACGTGGCGGCCATCTTTGTCGTTGGCGGCGTTACGCAATACGTCAAGCCGAAAATGTGTTTATATATATTTCATACGTATGACTGTGATGCGAATTCGTATCAAATTTCAATAGAGATTCGCATTGTGTCCGTTAACGCGGCGTTAAGTGAGGGCATTCAGGCTTTTGCCACAGGCTGTCTGACAGATGACACGTCGGGGATATCCATCATAGTATCTTACAAAAGAAGCTTTTCGCCCTCGGTCGAAAGCCAATTTTTCAGGTGACATTGTATTCGCTGAGCTTTTGTAGTCGATAGTCTTATGTGTGTACTTTATGTATGTATGTACATATATGATGGGTGAGAATCGAATAATTTATGAAAACTCTAAGATATGTATGTAAATATACGGTTTGCAAGACATACGCGCTCTGTATTCCAAATTTGAATATATGTATGTACATATTGGAGATTTTCGACCAAGGATGGTTACTTATATATTTGCGGTTTTTTGGATATAATCTTAGTGTGAATTAGATCGGAATTCTGACTATTCCTTTTTATATTGCTCTTCTTTCGACAACATTCCCCTTCATATTGATCTTTTTGGTGGATCTTCTTGCTTTAAATTTCTATTGTTTGATCAATTTTCTTAGCAATATATATGTACATACATACATAATTATTTATATCCCATATTTACCATTATTCAATGCTCTTCTTTTTTGTTTTTATTTTATTTTATAATTCATTCTTGTTATTGATCTTCAGAAGCATTTTTTGTGTAAATGCTACATATATACATAGTAATGATGTTTGTTTCTGTTTTTATTTAAATAAATCAGTGGTTTAGTGAAAATTTCGTATTTCAGATAAAATTTGAACATGCTAAACGAAACTAATGTAAAGCTTGTAAAAAACGAGTCATTTCAATACACTGTCTTAATCATTTTGAATTCTTTGTTTAAAATAGAATTCGAACCATTATGAGAAAAGTTCAATCGGTTTAATTTTTAGAAGCCTTTTTCTTGTTCACAAACAATAAATTATGTTTAGCAACAAAAAAAAAAAATTAAGGACGGAGAGATTGGATCAAATTCATTAAAAAGGTTGAGTCTTTTCAGTAAATAATTTGACTTCGTTTATTTTGCACGATAAGAATATCAAATGCATTCTTTGTTACGTATTTTCATTAATGGAATAAAAGTAGCCGGTTAGTCAACAGTATAGCTCGGCAGTTGCGTCAATGCTAACCACCGAGAGGTTCCCGGGTTCAAGCCTTAGGTTGACCCCGATTGAAAATAACTTATTCGCAAGTATTTATGCATTGCTGCTGGTCAGATTTGGATATTTTTGACTCAAGTTGATCGTTTCCTGTCAGAGTTTGCCAATTTATCTGATTTCGTTGTTAAAATGGTTGCTCATTAAATTTCAACTACCATCCTACCCATTATGTCACCACTATTTGAATATGATTTAAAAAAAGTACAATCTATAAATTTATATAGACATGTACAAGTATAATACCATAAGTTTCGCTCAGGGGCAATGGGATCATGGGAAAATATAATAGTAAAAAGTATGGATGCTAAAATACATTGCAATTGATGATTTTAAATCCAATCCATTTTCTCATTGAAGAATAGTTAATAAATTTCTGCTTATCCAAAAATAAGTTTTCTTAAATCAGACACTTGATACGATATATATGTAAGTGTATTATTTTGAAATATTTTAACGACTATATGCACATCCAAAAACTTCTCCATTTTATACCCAAATATGTTTGTTGTTCTTGAACTTTGGTATTAGATTAGCTATTAAATACTTAACTATGAAAAAATATGTGTTATTGAAATACAATTATAAGAATAGGTCATAAATTTTTATTTGCAGCATGTAAAATCAAAATAAATATTGATTGTAACATAATTTTATACGTATTGTATTATGATTCTTACAAGGCTCTTTATTAGTTTACATTATACCTATACAAACACAGAAGGAATAGAAAAAATAAGATAAGAAAAATGTACAATAAGTATAAAATTAATTTGTAATTTAAGAAAATGGAAAATTATTCCAGGATGTCTACCGATTGATCGAAAGAAATCTTTCGTAACACTGACTTAACACGATTACATAAATGCACTTTCATTCAATTCTGTAGATATAAAACATTTTAAAAATAAAGACATACAATATATGTAGTATACCCATATCGCTTTTTGTGCTTTTCGAACACGTCGCTTTTTGTGCAAAGACTTTAGAAAGTCCTATCGCACATTTACATTTAGCAAGTCCATTGTTTCCCAAATCGAGATAGAGTCTAATTTATCGACCAGTCCGGAACGGCAACAATAGTCCACGACCGATTGAGATCTAATCGTAGATTCATTAACGTCCAAGATGAACTATGCTTCCTTTTCGCCAACCGCAAATCGTCAATGGGTTGACACAAAACCGGTCCCTTTGCAAATTTTAATCCACAGAAGCGAAATGTACATATTATATGTATGTAGGTATGTATATGGCGCTGAACACGTGTCCTCGTACGTAATCAAAGGCACTTCGAGAACGTCTGACTAGGCGAGATACAGAGAAAATCTCGTTCTCAGAGCTGGATTTTATACCTAGATATATGTATATCCAATGTAAAATATGTCAGGTTATATAAGTTCAATACAATTATGCCACCGCAAGTTGGCGAACATAATCAACAAAATGACTTAATTGCTTCACATGAAATTATTCCGTAAATTTACAATACGAAAGAATACATGAATCTGAATTTAAAAATCTGGATATATGTAGATATACATATGTATGTAAATTTAGCGACAAACATATGTATGTACGATAATAATATACAATAACTGGTTTTACATAAAGTGAAGCTAGATTATAAAAATTAATGCGTGTATAAATATGTACATTGTAATCTCTATAGTTCATCATTATAATTTCAATGCGAAAATGCGGCTCTATCAATTTGTTGATACAATTCAGAAAATTTAATCTGACTCCATCGAAAAAATCGGTTTACGAAATTTTGCAACGCATTTTCGGATTCATGTGTATATGTACATATGTATGTATGTAGGTATTATCAATCAGCCACTCTCGACATGACCGATAAGGCTCTACAAATACCTATTGTAAAATAGGATTGTAAATACGAAAAATACGTCAGAGATATGTATGTAACGTTCCATGAAAATCTCCTTGTTTTTATCGCACAGCCTTACTTACGTGTGCGAGAGTAGGATTTCAGAGAACTCGGTATGACGTCACCTAGTCTCCTTGTATCTTGCTCGCGCAAACGCAAGTAAAGCTGTGTGATAATTAGTTTATATGAAATAACAGTTGTGAACGAGTGGTAGAAAGCTGTGTTTGGATAGCTAGATGTCACATCGGAGCAATGACTTCGACAAAGATTCCGATGTAAATTTTAATGAATTCTTTAACGATTAAACTCCTCTAGCTTCATGTCGGATACATTAGCTCACTTCAATATTAGCTAACGTATGTAAGTAAGATATCAAAGCCACCTGAAGAGTGCAAATGGTTTAAAATCACATCACAAATTTTTGATTGGAAGGAATATCACTGAACTAGCAGAGCTAATAATAAATAGCGTGGAAAAAACAGAGAGATTTTCACGACACACCTCTAGAATACGTAGTTACATAAATACGTAGAAACATACATACATATATACATATTTATATGATACAATTTAAGCAGTGCTTTCAAATTTATGTTCTGTGGAAAAATTATAACCAAAAGACACGAAAAGGTTAAATAAAAAAATATATATATATGGTTATGTGCATATATGTACATATATCAAGAAAAATAACTTTCTAATTATTTTTTCCATATCTATTATACACAATGTCAAAAATATCGAAATATATTTACAACAGCGTGACATGATTGAATTTCCGATACATACATATATTAACTAGTAATTAAGAAGAATTGTAATTAATAAAGATTCATTTATACTAATACAGCATAGACCGGCAACTGTACGTAAGCAGCAGTACGAAAAATATTCTTTAGTACATTATATGTATATGGAAATATTCACTTGTTCCGTAATGTGTATGTGACGTAGCCGAAAAATCAGTAACCGATACGATCATATTACATATGTATATAGCAGTAAATGTCACTAAAACGTATTAAGGTCTGTTCATACCTAGTCAGCACGTACCGACTTCAGCAAGTATCCGGCCGTACGAAAAGTATTCTTTGGTACATTTTGTATGGGTATATTCATACCAACCGTCACGTTTACGCCACGGCAGGCTTACAGCAGTACCCGACATTTCCTGTTCATACCTTACAGCAACATCCGTCAACGTATCGTATCCGTCTTTTTGGTCATCGTGGAGATATACACGCGAATACGTGCCATGAGTCTGCCGCTTTGCTGTTTTGGACCAATTATCGATAGTGACAGCTGTCAGCTGTTCAATCTTTCGACATGGTTTTGGCGCAAATATTTAAAAAAATTTTAAATCTTTTACGGAAATATTTAAAAAAAATGTTGTCCATCATCCACAAGCTCCTTATACAGTGTCCAAAACTCTCCTTCGGTTTTTCTATTTTTTAACATGGGATGCACATCAAAACGCCTCCGTGCTTTTTTATTGCCTTCTTGAGCTTCTTCTTCCAACAACAACGCGATTATACATAATTTTTCGTTCGATAAACGCCGAAACATTTTTCTGACTTGTATTCTGACGCGTAGCTACGAATGCACGTGTATGCATTCATATTTTAAGTACTCGACAATACGACGTAAGCAATATTGCGCCGTATCGTCATGGCCTGTAATGTATAAGTAAGCCGATTTTGCCTTGCACTCGGCCAAAGTGCTATGACCGTGACGGCGACGTGTAGGTAGATATGAATAGAAATGTAATAAAATGACATATTTGAAACGGAGTCGTGCAGTGCTGAAGCCGTGCAGTGCTGTTAAGAACAGACCTTTAAGCAGAATCAGTCTTGAAATATTCGCGCATGACGTGACGTTATAGTGGAGAGTACGCCCGTAGTAAAGAAAGTGTTGCCATGTGCATATTAATATTTACGGAAACTTCATATTATTATGACATTATTGCGCCGTATTGTCGCGCTCTGTAATGTCACTCCGCTACAAATCGCTGCAAAACACGCGGCTGCATGCTAATTTCCATTTCGGCATTTTTCGTCTCGACGAAATTTGCCGCTGCTTGACGGCATGTTCACTCGAACTTGTATCAATGTCGAACGGGTTTGGTGCATCCGCTCTAAAATCGCCAGATTAACAGAACGGCAGCTTTAAACGTAATTCTCGGTGCATCTGTGCACATCGAAAGGTTATCCGTCATCTGATGTGCAATCTATCATTCGAGAAGACGAGAATTGCATTTAAAGCAGCCGTCCGTTAATCTGTCGTTCAATTTGTCTGGCGATTTTAGAGCGGATGCACCGCATCCATGTCGAACGTATGTATGTCTCTTTCGCACGCATATATTTTGCCAGGTTACCTGACAACTCGTTCACAGATTTTCCGTAAACCGATGATGCGCTCCAGGCATTACGTATACGGCCATCTCTTTCTCACCCCGTCTGATCACCATGATCTCGTTTACTCTGCCATTACGTATGCAGCCATCTCTTTCACAGACATTTTTTCACCGATAACAGACGGTCTGTGAAAGAGATGGCCGCATACGTAATGGCATAGTAAACAAGATCATGGTGAACAGACGGGGTGAGAAAGAGATGGCCGTATACGTAATGCCTGGAGCGCATCATCGGTTTACGGAAAATCTGTGAACGAGTTGTCAGGTAACCGGAATATACGGGTGAGAAGTATGACAAGGGTAGTCAGGGCTGCTCAAAGGGTAGTTGCACCTCCCCCCCCCTAGTAAAAAAAATCAATTGTTGTTCACCTCGCTTATCATCAGAATATATATATATATAAATCCTATACGATCCTATACGATCTATTAACATTAGAATAATATAATACTATGATTACTAGTCACCGGAGCCTGAGGGGGCCGTGTATTGTTCAAAGGTTGTAAATACATTGTTAAAGGTTTGCCGAACAATGGATAGCACTGTGACTATCCTACCTCTAATGATTACTAACCAATTTAAATTAAATTTTAAAACAGAAAATGATCAGTAGATCAGTAGCTATTAAAATAGATATTTATTTATTTTTACATATATACCATGAAGGCCTTACAGGTAAATCCCAATGCGCCTTCGTGGCCAAATGGCAAAATGGTGACACGACTACTGCTCGCACTTATGCGAACTCTATGTCAGATTCCCAATATACCTCTCCACTCGTCTTGTGATACTTTTACTTTTGTCTCGACTTTTGCCTTTTTAAACTTCCCAGAAAGATCCAACTCAATTTTAATAATTGCCATCAAAATGTCATCTGCGCGACCCAATGAATATCTCGTCTTTCGTACATGATTAAATTCAAACAGTCGCGAATTTCGTCGAGACGTCAAATACCGAAATCGAAATGAGAAAGCAGCCGCGCTGTTTGCAGCGATTTGTAGCAAACCCCTGTAATGTACATGCATATATGTAAGCTGATTTAGCCTTGCACTCGTCCTAAACAAGTATGGACGTACCGAAAACGGGCGGTGCTGTTTTTTATGAATAAAAGTAGTATTTTCCGTGCAGTGCTGTGCCGACCTGTTGACGCCCAGTGTTGGTTAATATAAACGGACCTTAATACATATGAATACATTTGTTTGTCATATTGTGCAACCGAAAATTGATTATAGCCATTTGATATACAAATACATAAAGTAGCGCACAATCATGCAACAAAAACAAAGCAATCAAACATAATATATCACCGTTTTCAATGGAAAATTCAGCCACGCTTACGACATCGGACTAATATGACATTTCCATGCTAAAATGACATTTGAAATTCTTTATTCCTACTGCACTCCATACAAGCCAAAGGATATTTGAATGCTTATTTACAACATTAACATGAAATATTCGTATTGAGATTTACACAGACGGCGTTGTGGGCAAACCCGTTTCGCAATTCAAACTGAAGAGATTATAAGCACCTATGCATTATTAAATAACACTCGAGAGAGCTTTGGGGGATGGATAAATATAGCACAATTTTCCCAGTGAGAACTGCCTACTTCCTGAGTTCGAATGAGGAACCTGTTGCGATGCTTAAGAATTATAACGCCCATCGGCTCCCGTGCATTAATTATGCGGTCACTTCGAATTAATACGTGCGAGTAAACAAACCGCAAATATTGTACGTTCAGAATGCGTGTATACGTAATAATTGAATCTATTTTTAAAAAAGAACTACGAAGGCTAGTGTCTGATGCTGGATATTTTCCCGATTCGAGCGTTAAACGGCGCCTAACGGAAAAATCCGGTTGTACGTATGTTGTTTTAATTAGTTGTGCGTTTAACTAAACCTGTAATCATCGCTGTGGATGAGCCACGAAAGTGAGATAATGTATTTATCAAGAAAAAAATACACGAACTCTTGCGTTCACGACTAGGGATTGCAATACCGGTATATCGGTTTACTGGTAAATCACACAAATTTCGCCATCGGTTGGTACCGGAAATTATTAAAATTTACCGTTTATTACCGGAAACTATTTTATCGCGAATTAAGTACAAATCGATGGCTTGGTGCACATATATTGTATGTCCATTTTTTAATTGGAATCAAAATTTAAGTTTGTATCGATTTTTAAGTGTGTAAGATACTGGAATAATTCAGGTTTTTCCTTTCAATGTAACTTATGTGGTCTACCTTAATTACATTGAAAGAAAAAACCTGAATTTTTATTAATTTTTATTTTTTCATTGGCTTATCCTTTATAGCAAGTTACATTTTTCATGGTATCTGAAGAAACTTTTGATTGGCTTATGTTTAACTATTTATTTTATTATCTTTATTTTAGCTGTAAGTATATTATATATTATATAGTATCTTATTTAATATACTATATAAGTATATTATATATTATATTAAATAAAAGAAAATAAAATTATTCCAGCATCTACAAACTTAAAATTCGATACCAATTAAAAAATGGACATATATCTATGCACCAAGCCAACGATATAGTCATATTATTGCACAATGTCGCATTACAAATCGATGCAAATGTCTATTAAGTTGTCTGGAATACGTTTATTTTTAGTATTAAATGTGGCAATTTCAAATTGATAAATTCACTGGAAAAACAGAAAACCAAATCAAAATAAATGCGATCAGACAGTTGTTTCAATTATGATCCAAGCTTGCAAATGGTCCAAATTTTAAATCAATAAATACAATTAGTTAAAGAATTTACTTAAATGTACATATTTATATGACATTATTAACCTGAGATTTATTTTTAATTATTTGCGATTCAATCTAGGCTAACGTTTTTAGGAAAGGTAACCACATACATACATACAGTTATGTAATTCACGAATTTTCTTTTCATTTACCGGTAAATATCGGTAGTAGGAAATATCATTTACCGTTTACCGGTTTATGGAATTTGACGGTAAATTGCAATTCCTATTCACGACTCACTTTGGTTCGGTCTTTGTTTACATGTGTGTCCTGTTTCGATTACTAACTAACAAAGCGACCGGTTAAAGTGCGGTTGGTTAAGTTTAACCGCAAGCGGAATCATTGATCTTGTGATCGTGACGAAATCCTCTTACAACACGTGACATAATATATAGGAATATTATGAATAAACGTTATTTGATTTTAAACTTAATTTTATAATCTGAATACTTTTCCTGATATAAGGTTATAAAGCTATAAAATGTTTTGATTTTCACTGCTAACATTTACAAGCATACTTTGATAAATATTTCGATTGCTACTTATTGATTAAAAGTCACAGCTTAAGGTTTCTTTTGTAACTGAAAATAAAAGATTTGTACATAAGTATTATCCATTTCATTCTAGTCACCATTGTCTTGAACAATCAATGGAACTCACAATAGTTTTGCATTTTACGGTCATTCACAGGATTTCATACATTTTTCAAATAACTTTGACACAATTTGTACTACGGATTGAATGTCATCAAGCCATGCACTTATAATTACTATCAGTGTTATTTTTGATATGTGAGACGTAATATTGTGTGTTTATTTATGATACGAACAATATTTCATAAAGAGGCTACTGCAAATGCAAGTACATCGATCTAAGTCAAAGCATATTTCATAGCTGATCAGTAGTTATTAAGGCTTATTGAATATGGGTGCATTTAGTGAAGCTGTTGATATTCTGAAGTCAAAATGCTACCCAAACTCGTAATAAGGAGGTCGTATGAGCCCGAGGCTACTTCGGGCCAGTTTGTATCGAAGTCGAAGAGCATTCTTCACATAACATCCATACAGACTTACATAATAACGAGTGAAGAGCACGCAATACTATGACTTAACAAAAACAACACAGTGGGGGGAGGGGCTGCGATAAAACTCTTTCTAAAGTGCTTTTTGGTAGGTCGATGTGCGTTTTGTCACAAATGTTCAGTGGGTCGAGTTTGCAATGCAAAAATATAGAGTAGGCGATGCGGAAAAGCTTCTACGTTCCAAAAGCAAAATAAATGGCCATATTTGTATGTTTATGTATTCTTGCATTTTGCATATTGTGTATCATATAAATCTGTGTGGAAATAATTCAATGTTATTTCGAGCCGTGAAAGAAAATTTGTCTGCTCGTTAATTCGTAATGTAAAGTTTGAATACCTTATATCGGTTATTCAAAACGAGTTTTTTTTTACGATTCGATAGAAACGGAATCTCGCCGGTTCCACAGTATATATGTATGTACGTATGTATTATAGAAGTGTAGTCGTTCACGTTCAATACTCCAGTGAACTCCGCGAGCGATTGCAATAAAATGACGGAAAAAAAGCCCGCGAACGACCATTTTTCGATAAGATAAACAAAGCGAAAAAAAGTTGACAGCGCAAAAGTGTACAGTTAATCGAAGGTTTTGTGCCGCTCTCGGAGCGTACAAATCGATACGTCATGAATTCAATGATAATTTTCTGCTTCGCCGGCGAAATTTTCACAAACGAAAGAAGTCATTTTTCGACGTAATTATAATAATGACGTAAGATATTTTTCGTTGAAGAGCAGCTTTCACTCTTCAAATCAATTGAAGCTGCGATAACACACATAAATAGATACATATTTCGACAATTAATTCCGATAAGATTACAAAACAGTTCGAAATGAGAAGGTACGACATGTAAAATACATATAATCAGTGGCGTACTGTGAAAATCTCCCTGTTTTAGTCGCACAGCCTTACTTATGTACGTGTGCGCGAGCCTGTCCTGCTCGCGCACAAGTGAGGCTGTGTGACAAAAATAGGGATATTTTAAAGGCATGCCACTGATACATATCTATACTATTACATATGTACATACTTAATTTCGTTATATATTTTTTTCATGTTAACTTTTTTCGTCTATTTTATTTTTTTATTGTTATCTTGAATGATTTTTTTTCTCTTTTAATTTATACACAAGTCAAACTCTTTGGATCTATCGGCTTTGCCGTCTTTCCCAAGTATGTTATTCAGTAAATAAATTAAATTTATCATATATATTTGTATAAACAAATCCGATGATATGATTCTGCATTAGCTCAGATTGTTTTGACTAATAGGAACATGAATCACGTATTTACATATTTAGATGTCCATAAAGTAAGACGACCAATAGGAATCAAGAAATCTGAAACTTGGCTATTGTCAAATAATTTCATAACTAGTCTATAATATTTATTAAATTATTATTCTGTAATATATTGTACATATATAACGTTATACATATGTACCTACATATTTATTTTGCAAAGTAGTGAGCATTGTTTTCAATCAGATTTCCACCACACCTAATTATGACGGGTTTGAGTAGTGCCAGTGCGTTGAAGTTTCTTTCAAGAAGTGTTTTAAGTAAACGTGGAAAATTAAACAACACATGTATGTACATAAATTTAAGTTATCATTCACATGATTTTCATTGAATTTTCCACAAACATTTCAACAAAAAATAAACGGTACAATATACATAGAATTCCATATCAGTGTACTCGACCGGTCGCATGTCGTGATTTTTCAGCGAGGATGTTTTACCGTATGGTGAAGATGTACGTGCACGATTGGGCACGAAGGGAAGCTGTGAGCTTGAGCATTCTTGCCACTTGCCGATCATTACTGTGCCTTTGGGTAAGTTCGCCTATTTTCCATGACATAACGGCGACTCGCCGTTTGATATTTCAAACGGTGTGAAACGACACCAGCTCTTTCAATGCAACATAAACACTAATTTATATCAAATTAAAATTAATTTCACTTTTAATCACTTTACATTCGAGACAGGGGTGAAAATATAACGAGACAGCATCGAAACCGAACAATGAAGTGAAGTATGCACGTATGTGGATAAGACAACGACCCAGACAAATACATAAATATGTGGCGCATGTGCTCCATTGTTTCGAGAGAAATTCACAAGACGCGGAACGCGGAATGATTGATTTTTGTCGGTTTTACGCAACAAGAAAGAAGAGATTAGGATTTTATTTGAACGAAACGACAGCAGACAATGGCTATTGGGCAAACACGGGAAATCGCGGGGGCGTGTATTTGCAAATACTGAGACGCGTGCGTATATCCAATTTGACAGTAAACTGACGGTAACGACCCGTTGGGAAACGATCAAAATTCACTTACATATCGATATTTGGAATTCATTTTTTGAAACGTTTTGGCGATATTTAAGATCGAAATCCAAATAATTGATTATGCTAACTTTTTTTATTATTACCGTTGAAACATTCAAAATTGATACGAACGATAATTGTTTGAAGTTATGCCTGATGGAATCAACCCAGATGGGATTTTTTTGTACAATATAAAAAAAAAACGCATACATTTAGATTGACTATCAATGGACTTAAATATTCTTAGCCTAATCTATCTGTAAATTGACAAATAAGCGCTTCAAAAAGAAGTTTATAACACTACAAAAGACGTTAGACTGTACCTTATATGTAGGTATGTATGTATGTATGTGTTTTAAAAAAAAAGCACCAAATTTTGGAATCATGTGATCACGCCAAGGATCCAGAAATGATAGCTGTTGTATCCCAACTTAATTTATGTTAAGTATTCCGAAAAATTTTCCATAAAACAAAATCTTCAGTACCTACCTATAGGATAGTATCACAAAAGAGCTTGTCATTTTATGAGTACGCCATTTAAAAAAAAAATTCAAAACCCAAGTACACATTATGCATGGATTGAACGCGCACATGTACTTTTTTTTATTTAAGCGCAATTTGAAATTGCCCGATGATTAATATTTGCGCCTCATCAATTCAGCATCATCCCGACGAGAGGAAATTCTCAACAGGTGCAAAAAACTCAAATGAAGTTTACTGTTATAATGAATAATACGATATAAAAAATAAAAATGTGAAACGCACGTATTCGGATCTTAGGTCAGTATTCATCAAATTAACTTGCGCGTTCTTACATTACGTAATAAGAATCGAACTAGCGGTTCTCAAATGTGGGAGCGGCCGTCACGCGCACTTTCGACAATGAAGGTGCAATAAAAAAAACTACTACTCAGATCTATTATTATCGATCGTTTTTTTTGCAATTGTCACCGTTAAAAACGTTGTCGCTTTTTAAAGTATATTTGTATACGTTTCGGGTAAATTTCTAGACCTCCTCGATATGACATATGTACGTCATATCGAGGTGACCTGTTGTTGTTATTATTATCCAATTTAAATGTCCACATTTTAATGTTTTTCGAAAAAACAATAAAATTTAATTTAAATGATAGTAATTAAAATTTTACTACCTTACTATTAACAACCAAGAGTAGAGTAATATGACGATGAAATTTATCAACAAATTTATTGAAACTGCATTAATGACTAATAATTGTTTAAACCTTACGTATGGCTTCAGTACAGCAGCATAGATTAGTGGTTGTAATGTATGTAATGCTTTTAAACTAAGTGGTTAAGGGTTCAATCCTTGCCCGGTGCTGTTTGCCAGACCTTGGATATCAGGTCAGGCCAGGTCAATCATTTCCCATAAGAGTTTATCAATTTATCTGATTTTCATTGAAACGGTTCCAAAATAATTGCGACCTTGTCCTATTGCTCATAAATTTCAAGTTTTTATATATGTATGTATCTTGAATTCGCTTACATAATAATAAATGATTCTAAAATGAAAATTGATCCATACATGTTGCTTTGTAAAAAAATTAAATTATAAATTGTTTATCGATGTTTATAATTGGACAGTAAGGTGCACTCGGGTTCATCTGTTAGGATTTCTTGGTGTATATGTATATGCACCGTTATATTTGTAAGTGGTGTAAGTCCACTTTTCTTCATGTCGAGAAATATCTCGGAAAACATTATATATAATGTTTTGCGTTTCATAATATTTAAAAATACTGATGGCTTGTGATAAGTCTATTCTGCTTTTCTGAGATTCTGGATATATCGAATTTAAGGTTTTGTAACAATTTGTGAATTAAGTCAAACTGAAATAGGATTTTTGGAACTGAAAATTGGACTTCTAATACATGTATGTATGTATTACTAACAGCCTATGATAGGGCGTTAAACTAAAAAAAATACAAAGTGTACGATATAATAATAAACACTCTGCTTTCACTCCCCAAAACAAATGAAGCAATACTAAGAAACAATTTTAGTTTGCATATATGCCAAAGAAAGCAAAGTTTGAGAAGCGCTAGTACATCAACCGGGTTTAACTGGACCGGTGTGGCAGCCTTCGGTATGACGGATAAATGGGCTTTAGAAAATACGCCACGCTGGGTAACGGTATCCGGCCGGCGGGCTCCACCGCTTGAGAAGCCCTGGTCACGACGTTACGCGCAATATTGTGGAATACACGTGATTAAAATGGGACAGTCTCCGGTCCCTTTGGCCAAACGGTGTCGAATTGAAATTGACTAAACGAGTCCCAATTGAAGTAATGGTCCCTAGGGACGAGTAACCCATATCTCTCTCTCCCCCCAGCTTCCGATACCAGCGCGCTAAGGGTCAAATTACTCGTCAAAAGCACTATCATTAATACGTATGTGGGTCTAATTATATAATGGCGTGGGCCAACTCGACTTCAATGCGAACTGAGGCGGGGCTTTTAAAAACGAGACTCCCCCCGGTCATTAAAACTAACCCCAAAGAGATGGGTCAGTATTTATGCGTAAAATACGGAGCACTAATGAGCGAAAAGTTCTGTGATCGTTAAAAAGTTTTTTGACGAATTTTTGCGTTACGAAGTTCTGGAATATTTGCAAAGATTGTACTTTCGTTTAAACTTTTTCATAAAGTAGCGTACTTGTTAGATCTGATTTGAAGCCTCTTTAATTTTAAACATCACTGCCGTATACGTATGTATAACTTCATATGTAGAGATAGTACTATTTCTAAAGGCCCACACCCCAATCCATGTGAAAGATGCGCACGTTACAATATTGTATACTGAACATTTCTTTTGCGCATCTTTTTCGAGGAGTGGGGTTAGGCCGTGACATATGAAACAAACTCTGAAATTACTTTCTTAGTGGGAGCGCACATACATATGTATACTTATTCCCATTTTCGAACTCAATTCTCAATATTTCACAGCTAAACTACAATCTTATTTTTATCGAAGCGAAGCTTTCAAAAAGTTGGTTTACGCACAATGCTAAGTAACTAACTAACATAACAGGAATTGTTCACTTCATGTACAACCGGCCTTAAATGAATTGTTACAACTGACGTATTCTAGATTTTATTGGAAGTACACAATAAGCTTCAAAACATGAATTATAAGCGCACAATAGTTTACTTTCACAAATAAACAAACAAAAACAATATTTAATCACAATCATAAATTAATATTACAGCGATAAAGATAATATAAACTACTGACATAAATAATCTGATGAGAAAATAAAAACAATAAGCGTTATAGATCATTTCGAAAGATGAAGGTCGACTAATTTATCGAAGAATTTAATCAATTAATCGCAAAATGCACAAAATAACACACACACACACTTACATCAAAAATAGTTTCAAATTATACACATTTAATTCTACAACCTTGGATACCTTTCAATTTAACAGGCACATTAGGTACTTACATACATATACACAAATCGATCGATGATGCAATCCCAAAAATTAGATCATACATTTTATTCGCGAAAAGCCTTAAAATTCGAATCGTGCACTTCGTATCTGAAATCGACGAATCGCAATCTAAATCGAATTTCGCGCGTTTTTCGACACACGCTTCAGGAAGAGAAGAGAGAAGTTTAAGTAGGCACATACATACATACATACGTATGTATGTACATGCTCACATATTATTCGATGGGTGTAACGGCGATAATTGGATTCTAGAAAACGTATCCGATGTAGCCAAGAGAACATGACTGAAATGAAAATGAGTTGTGTATACACACACTCAACATAGTACTTTGGTACACATTGCATATACATATGTATGTACTACGCGAGTATATTTTGACTTTTAATTAAAGCCACACGCCCGTTCGCCATTTACGGTTAAGCAGATTTTCGTCCATGACTACCCGATACATGTACACACAGAAAGCAGCTCACGATAATAAGCATCTCATTTGAAACGCACATTTATTTATAATTTACACATTGTCTAGATTTGGGCCACCGTTTTACGAATATTCGTTCATTAAGCCGATACGGATAGCGGGTCGGAAATCGAAAAACGCACTTCATTTAAACATGACACAATCGCGCCGCCATTGTTCTGCAGAAGATCGAAATGGAAGTCGCCATTACCGATAGAGACGTGACTTTTTGTTTTTTTTTTTTACCTTTTTGAAGAATTAAGCTCGTCGTGTGTGTGCAATGCAACAATGGGCGAATGGCTTCATTAATCATTTTGAATTTATTTTAAATTTATTATACCGATGGGTCAAGTCGTTTTTTACGGGTCGATGGGTATTTGTTAGTTAGTGCACATGGAGGCGATTGTTTTGTTGAGTGATAAATCGAAAATTATTTTGTATGCTGGTAGTAAAGGTAGAATTGATTGAAGGGAGGCTGTAATTAAGAACTCGGATTCTCCGTGAGAACAGATGATGCGACAAATGTAACGGGAGACAACAGAGATTCTTAAACTATGTACATTGCTGCAACATGTACACACGTCAGTGGCGTATGGTGGTGTTGATGTTTAGTCGTTTTGTGTATGAAGAATGAAAAATAAATGATATTTTTTAAAACAGATGTTATTATTATTTAAATATTAATTCGATTCTTTAGACATGAATTGTTCAATTACGCTTTCTTAAAATTAATTTTTCATACACAGCACACCCAAACATCAACACCCACCGTACGCCACTGATGTATGCATGTACATACAATTGTTAAGTTTAATAGTACATACAAACAAGTTGCCTGTTTGTTTAGTCTATGAGTTTCGATCAGTTTAAGTTTACGAGGTCAACCTAGGGCTTGAACTCGGGAACCTCTCAGTGGTAAGCATTGACGCAAACACCGAGCTATATTGCTGTCATAATCCGAAACAAATACATCTGATTCGTATATTTATTATATATATATATATATATATATATATATATATATATATATATATATATATATATATATATATATATATATATATATATATATTATATATAAGTATATTTCTAAAATTTTTTAAAATTCTTAAATCTTTTTTTAATTTTACAATTTTCCAACTTTATAATAGACATACATACATACATATGTGCATATATAAAAATTGCATACGGACATCAGAAAACGCAGATACATACACTTATACATGCATACATACGCATATGATAGTACAGATAACATACAGTAAATGGATTATTTGGCATATTGCGATAGCGCACACGACAATTATTGCCACGAAGATCGCGAATACGGAATATATGGTACTCGAGTTCTCGTGTAGTTCACGTGGGTAGCTATCGATGGATGGGATTTTCGGGTGCCAGATATTCCGTGATCAAGATTGTAGTGACGTGTGCAAGATCACTTTGTGTGGAATAATCACCGAACCACCAGAAATATTGATTAGTAGTTTGCGTAAAATGCTTTCAATAAGGGGGTCATGGGTTCATTCCTTGGCCCGGTGCTGCCGTTCAGACTTTGGATATTTGTGACTACAGATCGATCGTTCCTTATCACAGTTTACCAAATATCTGATTTCATTATTGAAACAGTTCCAGCAAATTCGCAACCTATCCCCGCTTCTCTCAAATTCGTGTTTCTGGCATCTCGAATTTGTAAATTACTTCAAATATGCTATCCACCTACACACTTTGTAAAAATATATGCATTTTTCGCAAAAAAATCCGTGTATCGAATCTGTCCATAGATGTCTCTATAGTATTGTATTTTGTAATGTTTGTAAGGAGAAAATGGGTTTATATGTAATAAAGATAAAATAAAATAAAAATTATCGCTTCTCGGCCTGTTGGCTAGGAAGACTTTAAGGAGTTGCCAGGATGCGCTTGCAGTAGACGGTCGTGCTTATCAACCACCCGTGTCGCCACAATCGCTACCTGCGCACCTGCGCACCTACGCGCCTGCGCTACCTGCGCCACCCGCGCCACCTGCGCTACCTGCGCTATCAAACCCCGAACGCCAAACCTATGTAATTGAGGTTCAGCTCTCACGGACGTGCCCTCTCTGGGAGCGTGATGCTGACAGTGAAAAAATAAGTGACAGTGACAGTGAAAAACCCACATCCAAGATGGACAGTGAGCGTAGTTCCAGTGAAGTAGCCGCCAACACGCACACTGACGCTATCCCTGATGGTAGGTATGCAAGCCTCATGAAAGAACTTCTGACTCTAAGGGAAGAAAATGCAACCCTTAGAGATGTCCTTAAGCTGCAAACAGCGAGTCACGAAGCAGAGCGAGCAACTGCCCAAGAAGCCTTCGCCGTCAAATTGATGAAACTTACAAAATCGACCACATCTTCTCAGAAAACCACCCGCAAAACAACGAAACGTAAAAAGGTAAGTCCACCAAATCCACCTAAACCACAGTCGCCCAATGCCAACAGATTCGCGCCACTCTTGAACTTAGCCCTCCCCGAAACTTCCGATTCCGACTCAAATGACATCGAGCCAATGGAGGTCACCGTCAAATCCCCACCAGGAACCACACCACAAATCCACTCAAGTCAACCACAACCGAAAGAGAATCCCCGCCCCGTGGGCATCCGTAACTGGAAAAATTTCCGACAATCTCCACTTAATAACTCCCCCACAAGCACACACACGAGACAACCGTCCCAAAAAACGGCCCCCAGCACCCCGTCGGCTGACAAGCCTCATCAAACCCTTCACACATCTCAACCCCTCACCCCATTGGCAACTCGTGCCACCGCCTCAGCAACACAAAACACACGCCCAGCCCACCAGTCCACGAACTCGGGCTCAAATGCTCCCCCAACAACTGGCCCTAAGCCAAAAGTGGCCCCAATTTTCCTCAAGAACCCATCGGATTACAATGTAGTATACAGAAAACTTGGTTACAAGAATCACAAGTTTACATCCGTATATTCCGAGAATAAGGTGAAAATTTCACCTCTCACCATTACCGACTACCGTAACATCACCAAACTGCTCGTAACTGAGAAGTTTGAATTCTACGCTCATCCCCTAACGGAGGATAAGCCATTAAAAATTGTCATAAGGGGCATTAACCCAAACTTTTCCGAAAATGAAGTCCTCGTTGAACTGAACCGTCTTGGCTACAAAGCCACAAAAGCAACGATAATGAAGTCACGACGCAACTCCCAAAAAATGCCCATGTTCACTATTGAGACCACACGCGATGAAGAGGGGAAGAAACTCTTCAACCTCCCAAGCATCTTCGGTCAAATCGTACGCACAGAATCACTTCGCCGCGGTGACACTGTACCACAGTGCCACCGCTGCCAGGGCTTTGGACATGGCTCTTACAACTGCCATGTCGCCCCTATGTGCATCAAATGCACAGGTCCTCATCTGACCACCCAGTGTGACGTAAAAAACCCCACTCCAACTTGTACCAGCTGCAGAGGCCCTCACGTCTCCAGCTACAGAGGCTGCCTTGCAAACCCCAACAACAAAACCAAGAAAAACGCCCGTCAACCCCGAAACCCCACGCTCCCCCCACCTCCAAAACCACAGCAACCACATTACTCATACTCCAAATCCAACTTCCCACCTCTAACTCCCACCACCCTAGACACCCCGCCTAAAATAGTCACCCCCCCTAAACAAATCAACACAACACAGAACCAAAACTCAACCCCCTGGACGACTGAAAGCTTCAATCAAATGCAGTTTATGATGGCGTCCATCCTAGCCCAACTTACACAACTACAAAAATGACTCGATACCTCAAGATCGTTTACTGGAACGCCTGCAGTATACTCTGCAAGAGTGTCGAATTCGAGCAATTTTTGCTCCAACACTCCATTGATATCGCGCTAGTAAACGAAACTTGGCTCAAACCTGGTAACCGATTACACTTCTCAAACTACACTACGTACAGAAACGACAGAATAGGCAAAGCCGCCGGCGGCACAGCCATATTCATCAAACACACAATCCAACATAACTTGGCCCCGCGGCCGATCACCACAGGAATAGAACTGACGTCGGTAGAAGTTTGGACTAACACAGGCACCCCACTCATCCTCCATGCAGTCTACAACCCACCAAAACAACACTTACTCACCGCAGACTTGGACAACATTTTTAACACCAACAAACCCACCATTGCCGCAGGTGACCTTAACGCCAAACACCCCAGATGGAACAGCCGAACCACAAATAAAAATGGGAAAACTCTTTTAAGTTACTCCCAACTCTCAAACCCAAAACTCTCCGTCACGGCCCCAGACGAACCCACAAGAATCCCTACTAACCTCAAGGGCAGACCCGATATTCTAGACATCGTTCTAACCCAAAATTTTCCAGGCGCGCAGTCCTTGACTGTAATAAACGATCTCTCTTCCGACCATCATCCGGTCATACTAGAACTCACCAACACCCCCGTCACTATAAATCCCACCCTCCGCAGCACCATATCTTGGGAAAAATTCTCAACTCTTCTTCATCAAACCGTATCTTACCCCCACTCGATTCACACCACCCAAGACATAGACTCCGCCATTAATACCATCACCGATGAAATACAATCAGCCTTGGACGCCAGCACCACTACCACTCCTCACTCCCCTCTGCACCCGCAAGCTTTACCCCCAGATATTCGCGATCTCATTCGCCTCAAGAACAGAGCCAGGAAGGCATTCCAAAGGAACAAAGACCCTATCCTTAAACAGCGAATGAATAGACTTCAGCAAGACGTTAAAAACGCCCTGTGGCAACTACGTAACGACAACTGGGATACTAAACTCAGAGCGCTAGAAGACGGACATAACGGTTTCTGGAAACTGTCTAAAATATTCAGAAGCAACGGCAATAGAATCGATAGGATCAAAGTTGGTGACAACTTCGTCTACTCCACCACCGAAAAAGCAGAAGCCCTAGCAGACAGTCTCCGGGAACAGTTTTCTCTCTCAAACTCCAACCTACATAGCGACTTTTGCCAAAAGGTGGAAAGCTCCGTCAATAGCTACCTTGAAAATCCAGCCCCCGTACCCATTGTCGCCACTTCGCCGCTTGAAGTCCTAAAAATCATTAAAACTATCTCTGCTAAAAAGGCCCCTGGCCCGGATGGAATCTCCAACAAAGCTCTAAAAGAACTCCCTCAAAAAGCCATCGCTGCACTCACAGCAATACTAAACGCCACCAACAGAATCTGCTATTTTCCAAGTCAATGGAAACTTGCCAACATCATCCTAATCAGAAAACCCTTTTCGAACCCCTCCCTCGCAACAAGCTACAGACCCATCAGCTTGCTCTCCTCACTGAGTAAAATCCTGGAACGGATTTTAATCTCAAACCTCAACAACGAGATCGCTAAAATTGACCTCTTTCCCAAAACACAATTTGGCTTTAGACCTCAACACTCTGCAGTTCACCAGATACACAGAGTCGTTGAAACCGTAATAGACGGCTTCGACCGAAACATGTCCACTGGAGCAATCTTCCTAGATATTTCCAAAGCCTTCGATAAAGTTTGGCACGCAGGCCTCCTTTATAAAATGATTGCCGCTAACATCACCCCCCACTCAATTCGATCCATTGCATCCTTCCTAAGAGAACGGAAATTTCAGGTCAAATTGAAAGACCAAATGTCAACCCAGCGGGACATCTCCGCCGGAGTTCCCCAAGGCTCTATCCTCGGCCCCACACTATTCAACCTATACACACACGACATACCCACTCCCACCCATAGATACACAAACATCGCGCAATACGCCGACGACACTGCCATCTTAGCAAGCTCCATTAGCCCCAAGGGAGTCTCGCTTGCCCTCCAGAAGTACTCGGACCAACTTGTAGCGTGGTACGATAAATGGCTGATGAAAATCAACCCGGATAAAAGTCAGGCAATATTCTTCTCCAGACGTAAAAAACGGCGTAAACCAGGTAAGCCAGTAATCATAAATGACAAACCAGTCAACTGGACCAAGTCTACCCGCTACCTGGGGGTAATAATCGACCAGAAACTAACCTGGAAACCTCACATCACCAATGCGGTGCGTAGAGCTAGGGCAGTTACGTCAAAGCTTTACCCACTATGTAAACACAACAGCAAACTCTCGCTTAAAAACAAGTGTTTGCTGTACAAATCCATCATCCGCCCACAAATCACATATGCGAGCCCCGTCTGGGCTCACACAGCCATCTCCAACAAATCAATACTCAAATTACAGACTGTCCAAAACAAATTCTTGCGTGCCGCGGGAAACTATGACTGGTACACAAGAAACACTATTATTCACAGCGACCTAAACACTGACTACCTTGACAAACACGTACACAAACTTGCCGTGAACTACTTCAAGTCTCTCGGTAAGATAGACAACCCCCTGATCAACTCCCTCAGTGAGACCAAACTCACGTTTAATCAAAGGCCCATCGACATTTTGAAGACGGGCATAGGCTAAAACTAGCATTCAGTTAAATTAAACAAATCACCACCGAACGGTCCCAAACCAGCTAACCACCCACTAACACACTAACCCCGACAATATCCCACAGATGATGCACTAATTTTGCTTAGTGTTCTAGCCTGACAAACGATCAACAAGCGAGCAGCCGCCAGCCCGCACTACAATATCAACGAGAGATCGATCTTATATAAAACGTTCGATAGATAGGTCAAGGGAGTGTCACTACCCGAGAAAACTATCGTTAAAATGTAGCCACAAAGAAGAATAAAAATTACATACTATATTAAGAGTTGTAATAAAACCTGACACCCAGTTAGCACGATACGACTGTACTCAATATATGATATGATTTAAGTCCGAGTGACTCGGTCTGAGTACACTCGCATCGTGTCAGCCCGGTATGACACGACGAAATCATCCAACCGATGTTGTTGTATGTAATTTTGGAAGAATTATTTGACGCTGTCAAATTTTTCACATATACATACATATATGCATATGTAGGCACGGTCAATATTGAACGAGAGTGCATTCTGTCGATCATTTCAGGTCAGTTTAAAAGCAGGGCCGGTTCGGCCCTGGGCGATTTATACTCCTTCATCATTACCGTTATCGACGGAATTCGATCACTATATGGTAGTTGCGTAATTGTTATACCACTCATAGAAAGGAACACGTCACGAACTTGACGCAACACACGACGGCTACGGTGAAAAGCCTTTTTTTACTATCTATCCTACGGTTCGATTGGAATTTGACAGTCTATTCAGTTGGAAGTCGTACCGTGTAATTTGGGTAAAATTCGAATGATACGACGATTGAAAAAAAAAAATACCGAAACGGTACGAATGTATTTAATCGACCGCTGGAATTCGACAGCGCTAAAATTTAGATCTTATCGAATTTAAATATCACAAAATGACATATGATACTATTGGTCAATACATATCTTGTATTTTTCACGTGGGAAATTTAAAACTCATTTGTATCTATTGTCTCATAACGATAAGTTTTTATTTAAAGTACTAGCTGAACCCGGCATGCGTTGCAATGCCACAATAACGCACGCAATTCCCGTTCCCGTTCCCGTTCTCGTTCCCTTTCCCGTTCCTATTTGTCGGAAAAACGCAGGCAGCGAACAAATTTGAAATTATTGTGTTGCAATGACACTCATTCCCGCTTTTCCCGTTTCCGTTCCAGTTTTTGGGCGATTTTTTTTCACTGTAATCTTTCCGGACATGTATAAAACAAATTCTGAAATTTTTATCGTAATCGGTTCAGTGGTTTACGAGCCTATTCGAGACACACACACACAGACATTCATTTGTATATACATATGTATATATGTAGATTAAGTAATTTCATTTCACTTTTATTAAAAAGAATTTTTAATATTTTTACATTAACCAGCAACACAGCTAACAACTGAAGGGTCTCGGTTTCAAATCCTGATCCAGTGTTGCTGGCCAGACGTTAGATATACGTGACTAAGTTCCATTCAGAGTTTTTCAATTTATCTGATTTAATTGTTGGCCAAATTGGCCGCCTACCCTAATTTTCCACCATCATTTGAATTTAATTTAAAATTTATAATATTATAAATTTACATATATACGTGTAGTACTTATGTTCAAAGTTGGCCCTAGGTGTCGCCTTGGGTACAATCCCGTAATGACCCAGTGGTAAAAATAAATTTAATTATAATTATTTGATACAAAGTAAACCCTTGGGGGCCATAGGTTATGTCACATTCTTAAGCATGATTAAATAACATATTACATTACTGTAACGTTCTGATTTTGAAAAAAAATCCAAGCTTTCAAAAAATATGTTTCAATTTTTGTACCCACTTTTAATGTATGTAATGTAAATTGTAACACAAAAAATAATGTAAATTGTTTTACATATTATAAATTTGATGCCAGCATGTAAGCAAGTATTTTCTTCATTTTTTGAAAGCTATTAAACATGAAACGTTTGCTATTATTTATATAAAAATCTAATTTGGAGCATTTAACACTACAAAGCCGATTATACCGATCGAAATCTCTATAAATATTTATAAACAGCGCAAAAGCGACGAGTGCAACGATCTTTATTTAACAAGACAAACACAGCAGCCACAAAATGAACAACACGAAAGGATATTAATTTATTACGTTCAATTAAGACCGACAGACTAATTGTACGCAATACATATAAGAAGGGATGCACACAACGAAAGAATTTTACGTAAAAAATAAAATAAATTCATTACATTTCATATGAGATGTGTACATAATTGATTTAATGCCAGGCATTTCCAAACAAATTTAAATGTTATAATTTGTTCCCATTGTAAACGTCGAGTTTACAAACAAACAAGCGTGAAATACGTGACTCGAGCGCAAGTTAACAAAATGATATAACAAAATTATGCGTTTTTACCCGGGAGGCTTTTGTATGTACATACGTTACAAACGTTAGAGCTGCTCAGCACGCGAGAGGTCAATTTAATTAATTTACCGATACCTATCGACACTCCTACGACTCGAAAAGTATTCTCAAACACGGAAACTGCTCTCGTATGCAAGTCTCGTGTGCAAGCGAAACAAATCGGAATAGAAATTCTCAATGTCAATTTTATCGATATGCATATTTGGCTGCGCTAACCTTCGCTGTTCGAAAAAAAATCATATAAATCATCGTTTAATGGATTAGAATTGGGAAGAAAAAAAAGTAGCGGAGGTTCAAAAATAACTCAAATAAATGGTGGATCGATTCGAGAGCCGGAAGTCGAATCCCGCTAGTTGAGATTATCCCATTACGTTGCTCACGTCTATGAGTTTGACAGTGTTTACGTCAAGTTTAGGCCTCGTCTTGTGCAATCGTGTTTTCCTGCTACGCAGCATCGTTTACGTCGCCGAACACCATTATTCAATCATTATTTTCGACATTGAATTAACCCTGCATTGTCTACCGCGACGACTTCTCAACAGCGGTGTCATCAAGTCATTACACGCGTTGATTTTATTGTCGAGTTGACTTTCAAATTGAAAATTGAGCTGAATTTTCAATGCGATTGTTTCGTTATAATGTAGCAAAATTGATTCATTTCATATAAATAGCAAATAATAATAGTAATTGGCAATACCTCAATTGACAATCTTGAGAACCATCTTCGACGCTGCTTGCATAGTCTGGAAGCAAAAAAATAAAACATTTTAAAAAACATTAGTTTATAAAAGCTTTTACTTTTATTCGAAAATAATTAACTTTCAAAAGCTACTCATGAAAAATATTGCGTAAATAAAAACAAAATAGCAAAAGTTCATAGCATAAAACAATGAAATGATAATATTGTATCTATCAGATACTTTTGTACATCACACCTACTTTTGTACGAATATTCTGCTCACGTCTCTGGTGACAGGAGGCGTTAATTTAATCAACCGAGTTATTGTTTTTGTCCAACCTTTTTAATTGAATACGTGGACGTGGCTTAGTTACGTATGTATTTCCTAATTATATTATGTTTATTTTATTTCATCAACCTTATATGTACATATATGTACTAGGGATTGCATGGTAACAATCTCTCATTACCGGTTTACCGGTTTTTACTAGTAAATGAAAAAAAAAACCAACACACAACTTCGAAACAAAAATCCTCCGAAGTTTTGGTTGGTTTTAAATAAAAAAAAGCCTATGAATTTCATCAAAACGTTTTTTAAGTTGACTTTTAAGCTTTGAATAAGCTCAGATTACTATTCGGTTGTGGCCACCAAATTTTAGAACGAGAGTCTGCTTACAATATTTGGTATAAAAAATTTTATATGACATATTACCCAAAATATATTTTTTAATTGTACTCGAAAAACAATTTTCATATCAATCAAAGTGCCAGGGCGGCGACCTGGTTCGACCTGGCCCGACTACACCACTGGTTGTAAATCAATGTACATACTTATTTATGTATGTAGATATGCTATTTATCAACTTCACATTTAAATATAGTTTAATTGCGTATTCAATAAAAATAGTAATATTCAATCGAATTAAGTGTGCAAATGAAAAACTTGTTAGTTTCGCTTTTAAAATATTAGTTAGTAGACTTTTATTTATAGCATACTAGTGGTTTTACCCGGCTTCGCTCGGTATTTGTAATATAAACCGCTTAAACATGGCTAATGTAATAGTAAACATTATATTAAATTTATTTCAATAGTTTTATTTTATTTAAATTTATTTGAATATTCATTTGTTTTTTTATTAAATTGAAAGTCGGGGATTCTACGAACCAAAACATACATACATAGAAAGTCTCTTTCGAAATTATATATTAGATATAGGTACATTGTATATACTTAGATAGGTTTCAATCATCATTCTGGTGTGTATTTGAGTGGAAAATGTAAGTGGAGGAGATTCGTGGAAACCGCAAAAGGCATTTGTATCCTCCACCGATAAAATGGTTATGCAGTAAATCAAGATCGAGATTCAGCGTTTGGCGAGGTCGTTATATCAGTCGCAATGTTTATGTGAGGTCGAACCCGGTGAACATTTCCCTTATTTATCGACGATCGGTATCGTCCTAACACCGTTGAATTATGTCCGGGAAAAAGGGATAAGAGCTAGCTCGTGATGGGAAACGAAACCCAAAGAAAGATATTGGGTGGGGCTATCAATGCAAAGCATCGAGCTCTTCCCAATCACAACACATACACAAAATACAAATTAACTAATCCTCATAATCGACAAAATCCAGGTCGACTATTAGTCTAAAATACAATATATACATAGGTATATTAAAATTATTTTGAGCATGAGATTCAACCAACTCGCAAGTTCAGCGTCGGAGTTAAATTGAATTTGAACCGCTCTAAAGTAGTATATTTGAACTGTCCGATAGCAGTTTGGTGTTTACAACGATGTACCGTTAACCGGTTAACCGTCCGACCGCTCCTCTGACTTTCTGTTATGTAAACGTTGTGCAATGTCGGTTCGATCGCTAATCGATTCGCCACTCTTCCATTTTTATTAATATTAAAATTAATATCTGTTTCGAAATTAGTAGCAGAATCTTTTGATCGGTCGAACCGCAGATGTTTGTCTGTTCAAGAATACAATTTTGAAGGTTATAACTATGGGGTAATTTACTATGACTCAGTTTGTATACATACATACATATACATATATCGAATAAGTTTATTCAGTGGTTATTAATGAAGATAAAACCGTTGGTTTTTATTTTATTTATTTATGAATGATTCAGATAATTGTATAATTGATATAAAATAATTTAATCTTTATTGAAAATTATTAAAAAAAGTAAAGATAATAATGTTTTTAAAAAATTAAGGACAAAAGTTTTAAGCGATTACCACCCAGAACCCATTCCAGCATTCCAATTAAACTTTTTAGCACCAATTAAAATCTCAAAAAACAAGCGATTTCTGAGCAATTTAAGGAATAGGAAAAATATTTCCAATTACTACCGTCATGTTTTAGAGAATGATTAATTACTAAAGAGCATTCTAAATTGGTCCAAAATGCTATACATATATACTTCTACTTCGATATGATTTATGGAAAAATATACAATGCACGATCTGATAGATAGTCAATCAATCCGTTTTACAAATTTGTACATCTCAATCAGAGGTGTATCAACCGTAATTTAATTACAATATCAAGATATTACAGAAGAATCATCATTATTATTCATCATGAACAGACATTCGCCATCCACTGCTGGATGAGGGCCTCTCCAACACGCTGTCAACTTTCATCCATCTTATCTCCCCTGTGGCCTTCTTCCTTGCACCCTTTTACATTCACCCGGGTACCATTCGAGTACATATTTCATCCATCTATAGTCCGTTCTTCTAGTTACGTGACCCGCTCATTGCCATTTCAATTTCTTTACTCTCACCATACATCAACCACTTTTGTCATACTTCTAACCCACGTATTCCGTTTCCTATTCCTCCTCGTTATGCCAAGCATACAGCGTCCATATAGAAGAATATCATGATACATTTAGTTCTCATTTCCACTCACCTTATAAACAGGCACTCATAAAATGCACTTCCTATATTTAGAAATCTAAGACCACCTATGAACTTGGGCATATTACATACATATGTATATGTGTACAAACCTAGAATGAAATTTATTTCACAGTATCACAACGACATTGCAATTTAATCGAGTGAACCAAATGCAACTACGGTCAACGTTTGTGTAGTGTCTGAGAGAGCAGGTGACCCGCAGTGGCACGAGATCGTGACACTCGTGAGCCATGATCCTGAGAGTTCGAGAAAAAAGTGTCCGGCACGATAAGCTCGGCGAATCTTCAATAAGCCGACCTGAAGTGCATTTCAGCATCGGCGACCTTATGCACATTGCACATATTGAAATTGCATCGTCGCCGGTCACACCAATTACAATCGACCTCAGACGATGCATGTACGTACATAGGCACATGCTTTTAAGTCGTACGCACAATGGCGAGAATGAAGTCGTGCACGTTTATTCATATTATATGAATTGAAAATGCTCTTTGAATGCATTGTGCTGGCTCGAAAAAAAGGACAATGGGGACCAGAGGAGGTCCTTGGTTAAGAGACCGCAATGTAAATTTACACAATCCATAAATGGATAACGTCTTTCGTATGTGAGAGACAACATAAAGAAAATCTCCCGTTGCGTTTGCATATGAAGGAAAATTCCACGCAGATTTTCTTTATTAGCTATTGATAATGTAATTTTCATTAAATATGAGTGTGCATATTTTATTTCAATCAATTATGCACACTCATATTAACAGATGTCTCCAAAGCGAGGAGTGTGGTATACATATTAAGAATGATTAATTATATATTATATATACAGGTATAATTTAGTACACCCATATATTTACATTAAACACGACATCTATGGCCAAACATTATACAGAAATATTTTAACTATTATACAAATTAAATAAAAACATCGATTAAACATAAAACATCCACAGAGACATACATACATATATGGACAAATTCGCAGCATTTAATTACAAATTAGCGAAATTCGAAAAGCAGAAAAACTCGAGAGAAAATGGGTAAAAGTTGTCAATTTGTTAGAACCGTTTCAATGAAAATCATATAAATTGGCAAACTTTGATAGGAAAGATCGACCCAAAGCAACATATCCAAGGCCTGGTCAACAGCAATATACGTAAATATGAAGATTAAAGCTGTGTTATTCGCATGTGTTGTAGGTTAAGAAGTTCCACATGTATTGCCATTAATTTTTTTTAATATTGAAAATTAAAAACCTACATATTATATATTTTTATAAGATGAATAATATAAAAGAAATTTACGTTTATTGAAAATATATATAAATTTAGATAATACATTTTTTATGTCATATTCAAATAGTGGTGACACATTGGGTAGAATGGTTTTGGCCATTTTGAGATGAGTAACCGTTTCAACAATTAAATAAGATAAAATGGCAAACTCTGATAGGAAACTATCTACTTGGAGTATAAGTCTGACCAGCAGTACTACAGAAATACTTCCGAATAAATTCTTTCCAATTGGGGTTAACCCAGGGCATGAACTTCTCGTTCGTTAGCATTAACGCAACCACCGAGCTATTTATATTGATGGCTGCATTGAATAGCTAACAGAACCAGCATTATATATTATTACCTTAGGATGTGCATATACTACTATAACATGCATTTTATATTTCTACTATGTCTACTATGCAGTTAAATATTTAGTATCGAAATGTGTAGACAATCCAAGCCTTGAGAATAAACACTGAACACTACGTAATGTACATATACATATAAGATATGCCATGGTATTTTCATAAGATTCGAGCGTGTAACTCTTGACCCTTTCGCGCGGTTCGCACGTAGCAGACCGTATGGCGCGAGAAATCTCGAGAAATATAATATGCAGTATGTACTTCGGTTAATTTACAGACAGCTATTACCGGTGTGCGGTTATTGCGCAATCCTACGCGACATGGCATCTCTCTCACTCTCCCACTAACATTACCGGTAAATTACGAGTTATCACGGATTAGCCGCGGATATGCGGTCACAATCCCAGCTTCCAGTCTTGGGTCTAGAATACATACAATGTACATATTACATGCACATAAATAACTCAAAATGTGCTTAGAAACGAAATCACTCGCCTCACTGGATTTAATCTACAAAGGCTTTCCCTTTCTATTACAATCAACACATTCGTAAAATATGTATAAGCTTTATGGTCAAGAGGATCCTTTCAAACCCTTTGATTGAGGTAGCGATGATAGGAGTGACAGTTAAAGGCAAGTCCATTAACAGAACTGTCATTTTGGAATAAAAATATTGCAAATCCGACTCATTCAATCAGCAGACTGACAATCATATGTCAATTGATGTCACTCAAACAAAAAAATCACTCCTTTTTTGGTAAAAAATATTACGTTCATATCTACATATCTACTAAGAGGTTTTGATAGAATAATAAAATTTTAAAACAAATAAATAAAATTTTATATTTTATATAAAGCGCTATTTCATATAATTTTTCCATTTTAATTTCAAGATTTGTTTTATAATGAAACATTTAATCATTTTTTATCGTAAATCTTATACGTATGTATGTATGTATGTATGTATCTGTGGCGTGCGGTGAAAATCCCCCTGTTTTTGTCGCGCAGCCTTACTAACATGTGCGCCAGCAGGGTACAAGGGGCTAGGTGACGTCTTACCGAGTCCCTATTTTTCACGTTGGTGCAAAATATACTGATTGATATTTGCTTGGGTTGATATTTGTATCCTGCTCGCGCACACGTAAGTAAGGCTGCGCGACAAAAATTTGGAGATTTCCACGGCACGCCACTGGTATGTATGCACATATGCATGTGTTATATAAAAATGAGTTTCCGACTCTAGCTGTGTTTCATTTAAGAAATTTATTTTCTTTAATTTACAAAATCAGTCAAAAAATTGGCCAAGCCCGAGACATACACATTCCATAAACATGCCGACTTTATAAACAGATAAATTGAATTATAACTTGAAATAAATAATTATTTTTAAAAAACAAAAACTACATACATATATAAAAACTTAATTATGACTTATAGCGAGCATCGTAACCTGAGTGCCGCGGCAACGTAGAAGCGTATATCACCATATATGTATGTAGATCTAACGCGTGCGAAGGAGATGTGTGAAAAGGTTGCGATGCTCTGACTTATAGGACCTTTAATTGGAAGGTCGAGGAGTAACAAAAAGAACAATCCGAATGTCATCGATGCTGCGGATGAATGACATCTGACAGGTTATTTGATACCATTATGACAGCATTAGACCCAAATACAACTGGAATAGTGAAAGGAAAACACTACTTAAGAATGTACTATTAATGGTTCATTCAAATAATCAAGATCGACTGGTACGTATACATACATAGGTATGTATGTACGTATCTCACACGTAAACGATCGACCGCCACTACTCGGCGAGATGCCACAACTTGTTAGTTAGATATAATCCGGGAGATGATCCGTCTCGTTAACTTTATACAGAAGTTAGGGGTTGAGTATCGTGGCAAGTCATTAATTTCGCTTAAGTCGACTTTTCCGCTGACGCAGTAGAATCACTATAGTTAGGTTCGGTGTTCAACAGGATAAGTGTTGGCGCACGCGATGCTCGGCGCTAATTGCTCCTCTTGACGACGACGATGATGATGGTTAGACACAGACCGCATGTGCAATATAATGGCTCTCTCGAGACCCAAGTGCACCGTAAGCTTCGCAAAAATAATAAAAAGGGCAGTTTTCATAGCCGAGCGGTTATAAAGTTTACAGCGGCAGTAAACGATCCGTGCTGTGTGCTTCAAGCATCCCAAGCATTCGTTGAGTAATGATTATGCTCGCGGAGCGGCTCGCCCAATCGCTGTAAATAATGCACCAGGATACTTTCCAACGTGCTGTTTTCCTGAATATGAAAGTTTAGGACGTTTACTCATATCCAGACATTTTATGAGGGAGTTTTTTGTACCTATGAAACTCATTTGACTATGCGTTGGTGATGAAATCTACAGGAACGTTAGCATTGCCAATGATGTCAAACTAAGCGTGCTGTCTTGCATACATGGGTTACGTACATGCAGTATAGCTTGGTGGTTGCGTTAATACTAACCACTAAGAGGTCCCAGGTTCATGTTCTGGTTTATTGATTTCCTCGATCGAAAATAGTTTATTCTGGCTGCCGGTCAGATTTGATCGTTTCCTATCATAGTCTCATCTGATTTCACTGTTGAAATGGTTCTTCAACAAAATTGGCAACCAACCAATCTAAAATTTGTCACTGCTATTTGTATCAATATAATATCAAATTTATATTCTATAAATGTATCCATACATATATGTACAAGTTTAAAACCATAGGTGTCCCTTTGGGACAACCTGCAATGGCACTATAAAAAAAATAGATCGATTGACGGAAACACATTCCCCATTAGATATATTTTTACAAAGAAAATAATTAATTTGCAACTAAGCTATACCCCATTATTTTAATTTAACTTAGTGGTAAGGCCAACTTTGGATCTTGATTCATATTTATTAAAGACTTTTGTACTTCTAGCATTCGAAAAACTTCTAAGCCAGAACATATGAGCTGACCAATAGGAATTGCATTCCTAAATAAATATATGAGGTGTAGGAATGTGAAACTTTTTAGTCATTTGTACATGAAAAAGAACTTGTTTAAAGTTAATCCAAATAATTTTCATGAGCGGTCTTCGGCGGTGGAGTTTCCATTTCCCAAGAAAAAGGGTTTACTATTGTCCTACAAAGCCAGAGAGCAAAAAAAGGTTGACGACAGAAATTGTCAATAGTGTACCCATTACTTTGGGCAAAAGCATCCTGACCACCTTTTCGTACTCATGAGTCGAACAGCGATCATTAAAGGGCGGAAAGGAAGCGTGCTTTTTCCAGGAATCAGGGCCTTTTGCGTCTATTTACAAAGCTAGAGTGCAAAAAAAAGGTTCTTCATAAAATTGAACAAAGCACACCAACAATTAACAATGAACGGCACGCTTCCAGTCCGATCTCTAGAGATCATGCTCATGCATGAACGTACATATAAGGGCGCAAGCACATAGTGGTAAGCAGCACGTGTTTTTTTTTTTTTTTTAATAATTTTGAACATGTAAAAAACTCTAGCACGCCCAATATATGCTATCGCAATCGAGGTCATTACTCACCTCCTGGAGTTTTTTCGGTGATATTTTATCATTGTATTGACACAGAGTTTAAAGCGAACGATAACAGTGATTCCCATATTTGAAGAAATGTAGGAGAAACTTGTTGAGATTACGAATTAATAATGACAAAAGACACGCCCATTCACAGCTGGATTCCACCTAGGCATGTCATGCCGTACGATTCTGTATGTTTGCGTCTTAATGGTTGACTTAATGTTGATCTATTGTATATGTATATCCTAAGATGGGATGCGGTGCATCCGCTCTAAAATCGCCAGACAAATTGAACGACAGATTAACGGAAGGCTGCTTTAAATGCAATTCTCGTCTTCTCGAATGATAGATTGCACATCAGATGACAGGTAACCTTTCGATGTGCACAGATGCAATTATTAAAATGGTAATTATTAAAATTGAGTTGGATCTTTCAGGCGAGTTTAATAAGGCAAGATTCGATAAGTTCCGAATCTTGCCTTATTAAACTCGCCAGAAAGATTCAACTCAATTTTAATAATTGCATCTGTGCACATCGAAAGGTTACTCGTCATCTGATGTGCAATCTATCATGCGAGAAAATGAGAATTACGTTTAAAGCTGCCGTTCTGTTAATCTGGCGATTTCAGAGCGGATGCACCAAACCCCATAAGATGGGGATATAGAACTAATTTGAGCTACCTCTGATAAAAACACAGCGAAAACAAAGCTATCTATAATTGGGACACCATAAAACATTTATTAATAGATAAAATATAAGTTCATAATATAGATATGTAGATAAAATACAATAAAAATACACTAAAAGCGAATTCTTCAATTATACCTATACAATACGACATTTATGTATACTGCATAATTAAATAGGATATCTGTAGCCAAAAGCCATTAGAAAACTTATAAGATTTATTTTACGAGTAGATTATATTAGTCGGACACTTTATTGGCAGAGTGCGTTCACTTTTATTGCGGTAGGCCGCAGGAGCGACCGTAATGATATATGCGGACTCGTCCTGCGGATTTTTAAGGACTTATCGATCCTTGAACGTGAGACGTTTCGAGGTGAAACGCACAGTAAAAAGTTATTATATTCTGGAAAATTATTCTTCATGGGCGGGTGGCACGTTCGAGGGTTTCGAGCGGGGGCGTGCGAGATTACAGGCCAACACAATTACGAAACATAACTTTATTTTTATGTGTCTGAAAACAGTGAACGTGCACAAGTGAAATTACTCGTGCAAGAAAAAAAAAGTGAAAGAAAACGTATCAAAGTATCCGCAAAGCCGCACTGAGCTGTCGTATGCTGCATGTGCGGCGCAGACTCTTCAGGGTCGCCAAATATTATCCAGATCATTACTGGATAAAATTTGCACACAATAAATAGATATAGATAGAAGTTAGATGGCCGCAAATTTACTACGATTTTAATTATAGCAGAATAGACGAGTGGTTAGCATATAATGCTTTGAACAGAGTGGTCACGGGTTCAAATCCCACCGGTTTCCGCTGGCCAGACCTTAAATTTTGAGAGTTTACCAATTTATTTGGTACTCATTGAAATGGCAACCTTACCCATTTTCTCGCAAATCTCGAGTTTTCAGCAATCTAGAATTTCGCTGAATTTTATAAAATGCTGCAAATTTACAAATCTGACCATTAATTTATGTTAATTTATATGTATTTACTGAATTTCGCTGAATTGTTTAAAATTGCTGCAAATTTACAAATTTGACCCTAGATGTACATATCTGTGGGTTTTAATTGATATGCATTTACTTTATATAATACTTGTATCAAATGTACAATGTTTTTGGCCAAGAAGCGCATTGGGGTTACCTTTTAGACCTTCCTGGTATATATTAAAAATATAAAAATAAATTACACAATACGTTTCTCTTTCTTTCACTTAATGAATTTTTCTCTATCTTTTATCACGAGAATGAAATTTGCTGTCACAAACGGAATTGAATTTAATGTTAAGATACACAAAAAGTTGAAACTTGAAAAAATTATCCGGTCGCCATTCAGTTCAATTCTGTTACAATTGAAGTTCAGTTATATCGCATCAAACCATTACGTTATAATCAATGAACGTTTCAATTAGCATTCCATACGTCATTTCAAATAATTGCGTTAATTTATTTAAGAGAAAAAAGGCAATAACGGATTCTTTAGCAGGCGATTTGTAGGGCATACGTACATACACATTGTTGCAATTAATCTATCAATATGCCCCGGTAAACGCGACCGGTAAGTGCCGGGGCTTCGAGCGAAATTAGCAGCAGTATTAAGTCATTACAGTTAGGCATATATATATATATATATATATATATATATATATATATATATATATATATATATATATATATATATATATATATATATATATATATTCTATTTTAATAGCTATGATTCATATCGAAGATTATCCCTCGAATAACGTGACTTTTAATTGCGTAATGTAGCACGATGCAATCCGACGTGCAATGCGAATCCGGATGATTATAGCGAATCATCCGTCGATTGATGAAAAGTCACAATTTTTCATATCCCGAGGATTTTTATATTTACTGTTTAGATTTGTAGCAAATTACGACACAATTTCAATTTATAGAACGATTGTAATAGCGATGACCTAAAAGCGAGAATCAGCCATTACGACCGGTGCGCGGTGATATCATTGTTTTTCGAAATTAATTACACACGTTTAATATGTATGACTGGCTATTCGCAGGTAAATAGTACAAGCTAATATATACTTAAGAGAACTTTCATCGTCATTATGACATCATCCAGCATCGAACAGCATGATACAGGTTGTTATCGTCATATAATATATGACACATACAAACATACGAAGATTCAAAACTTCGGATTGAATTTTCAGTAATAAGCTTTTATTACTTCTTTTTTAGATATATATATTGAAAAAAAAACTGTTTCTGTGTATCGGACATAAGAATAATGACCCATTCGTTTAAATTGACTCGACATATTCTTTTAAATACATACACATTGTTCAAGTTAGCCCAAAGCATTTAGGCAAAGTCAGGGGTCGCTAAACTCTGGGACCAAAAGAGCCAAATATGAGTAGCAAAACGGTTTACAACTTTTTTGAGAGCCAATGTTTGAAAATGATTCATTAAAATATGTTCATATGCATACATACATAGACCCGAATATATTATAGTGAGAATACCAAATGCAAATACCAATGTTTTCAAGTGGAATTCGGAAGGCTATTCAGATTATTAAAAATCATAGTATGTGTCTACCTTCTGTAGATTTTTTAGACCACTCCGCTTGGTCTGTAAAATTAATTTGCTTTTTAAAAGCTTTTTATTCACTTCACTCTGTTAGTACAGCGACATTTCTGCCCGTCAAAAAATTGTGATCTGATTTTGGGCCACTTCCACTCTTCAGGTTGCTTTAATATCTTCCAACATACGGGGGGGGGGGGGTTAGCTAATTTCTCTCCAAATTTATTCAATTTTATTGGCAAGACTTACATATTTGGAGCTCCAAATTTGTTCTTGTTTCCTTTTAAATTTTTCGGATTTATTCCAAGCTGCGTCGTATTCAATTCAATCTGATTTACTCCACCACGTTTTAGCTCAGTCGTACTTTTCATCCAAGTGTTTTGCTTCCTGTCTATTTTTGGTATGTAAACTAAAATTCCACTATATACCCATTTCCATATATACATAATACATATCATAAAATATTCGACATGTAGAAAATTCATATGAAATTGTCAAAATTCTAGTTTACAATAGTTCCTCCTTCACACATGCTCTCCTACATTCGTCGGGATGATGGCTTTATGTGAGATCCTCGAAGAGTGAAGCCGAAAATATGTATATATGTACATATATATATATATATATATATATATATATATATATATATATATATATATATTCCCTATCAAAACTATTAAAACTCATATGAAAAATAAGATATATAAAATTCATATGCTGTTTAACAGCGGCATTTCTGCTTTTGACGAATGATTGCCAATTGTATTATTTCCGGTCTAAAGCCTTGAATATGTACTCAAAAGGTTTCCTACAAAAATAAATAATTGAATTTGCGTTTGATTTTAAATCTCCATAGAAAAAATATAATAAATTGAAAGACTGATTTTGTTTAATTTCACACAGTAAAACAATTCATAAAAAGTCCACAAAGACATATTTTATAATAATAAAAAGCTTGTAATGAACCTATAATACCTACACACAATTCACGCAATTTATTATTCTCTGGTTTATTAAATTCACCTAGATTTATTACCGCAAAAGAAAGTTCATCTTTAGTGTTTTTTTTATAATTTTACGACACAACCGACTAACTCCTATTAGAGACACCACACCGACATATTAACCTTTTCCCGAAAATGGCTATCGTTTATTCAATATTTGCGGTATGTATGTATGGACGTTGACACGCGATGTGCACCATCTTAATGATTCTGACACGGTTCACACAGCACCTTGAAAGTGTAACGTGCGGTTGCATACACTAACCATATTATACAAATAATAAAACAGTGTGTACGCGAATCGTATCGATGCCCAGTTTATTACATTATCAAACGCTTCATATAGATAGATATGTATAATAAACAATTCGATCCGATCGAAAATGGCTTCTGTGCTCCGGTGCAACTTTACGATCGTGTTCGGCGAATTCGGCTCTACGCAGATACAATTTTGTGGGTTGTCACAGATCGAACCCGACCAAACCGCAAATATGTGGGCAAAGCCTGGGCATGGCCTGGTAATTTGTTCACGGATAGTACATACTACCTACTTTGGATATGTATTATAGTTATATGTACGTTGTAGGTGATACGAGCACTTGGACAAAGAAACGGTGGTAGATCGAAATGTAGTTCTCGCGGTTAGATAGCGAAAACGTGGGAGTCGAACATGCCCCACACCCTCATCGACAGAATCACATGAGAGTAGGTACACGTCATTATGTGAATCGGTCTCTTATGGTGTCTGCGACTGTCTGGTTCTGGCCTCGTATGCAAATCGGATGCAATCAACCTCAGAGGTAAAACTATGCAAAAAATCCGTCTCCATATTTAGTTCATGAAAAGTGAATCACAAAGGAAGGTCGAAGGAAGTGTTCGAACAAAGAATATTCGACAATTTGAAAAAACTAAGGTAAATCTGAAATATATACGGATTAAATTAGATGAAAAATTGCGTATGATAGGTAGAAATAGATTGTAGCGTAATAATATTGGAGGATGTGAAGAAATCACAAAGAAAAAAGTTCTGGAAGAAGAACATTTTGGCTTTTAAGAGTTGGCTTGTAGAGCAATATTGTTCATTAGAGCTATTGCATAAGTGTTGACCAACATCCGATAGGAGATAATAGAGAGAATATTATGAGAATGGTTTTCAGTTTTTGTATCCAATCAATTAATCCCAAAAGCGTTTGTATCTAAATTGAACAACTTTTATTTTCAGTTCAGTATTATTATGATTAAGATTTACGTACATACTTGAATATTATGCAAAATTTTGGCAATGACGTCAGCTACATACATATGTATATGCGTGCTGCACTTATCTATGTATGTAGATATTGAATCACATTCGCCGACGTCAGAATGGCAGATAATTCTCTCTATCTATAATTTTATTTATCGACAGATCCAATTGATCTCTAGAAATTTAGGCATTCTATGGATACATTTTGCACAATATCTGGTTTTCGCAATCGGTCATTGATGTGCTTGATAACATCTGAATTTCGATTATGTGAGTTAATACTAGGATTAAGCTAATACAACGGTATGTCAAACAGAAGAACAATACTTGAGTATGTATGTACATATTTACTTTACTTCATTTTACAAGCAATCTTACAGTGCACTTGGCACGTATTCTTACAAGTAATTTAGTTTGATTTTCGTCACACTCCACCAAACAATTTTTTTGCAGAATTGAGTCGTTAGGAAAATCTAACATTAACAATACAATAATTTCATAAAAAACAAAGCAAATAGCTTTAGACATTATAAATCGGAATAACCACTTAGATATGCTATAATAAATTTTTACCATATATTTTTCAAAAAGTATACAATAAATTCATATTCTAATAAAAAATAAAGTAAAAAACATCCGATATTGGAACGGAAGTGGTTTATTACTAGCAATGAAAGAAAATCATGAAAACTCAAATCGGATGCTATATTACATCGAAAATGTATGTCAGCGAAATTTTAGGTTACGCATTTGTTCTACCAATAAATACAAAAAAAAATACTTACCACAACAATCAATTGCTTATCGCAATATTTTAAATTAATTTTTGCCGCCGGATCCGGATCTCGACCGCATAAACGGACACTGAACCCCTACACGTTATCATTGGAGAATATTGAGGAAAACTCCGTGTCATTGTTGTTTGGCGAATAAACTAGGAAATCATCGTTTTTGCCTTTTTTAGGACTAATCGCGTGACGATAGCTTTTTACCTAAAGCGATTGTCTCCCTTACATAGACGAAGATGTCGGAAGTCTACGAGGTTCGATAAGGTTCGATTCACACGAGGCCACTTAAACAAGACAATATGTACTTTTTTTAAAGATACAAACAATTCCATTCCTTTATATGTATATATGCACATTTAATGCATACGATAAAGAAGCAATAAATACGCATAAATGCATGTTTTATTCGGACATTTCTAAAGGCGAGAGGACCTTCCTCTCGAGTATATCTATATATTTATATGGTTGCAAACGAACGTGTGTCTAATTTACAATAGCATACAGATAGATACAGCCAAGAGCACATGGGGGTAACCACACGTCAACGTCAACACTGCTTTATAAATATCAAGGTTGTGCAAACAAACAAGGAAACATGGCACAGCGTGTGTTCGACCGAGTCTATGTGTATATTATGTACCTGAGAGAACTCTCCGAGGAGAGCACATGGATCCAATATTGATCGAGGTGTGTAATTATCTCTTAAGCGTGGGACGACGATTTTACATACATACGTATATTATAAGTGTGGGGGATTACGAAATGGAAACGCACATTTTTCTATCGAAGTATTATATGTACATATGATGTGTGCAATAAATAAAATATTTTCGCGCGAAATTGCCTCGCGAAGACGAGCAAATAACACCATCGTGACGTGACGCGTTTTGTGTGACGTCGGGTAAAATAATCCGTTATTTTCTTCGAGCAAGTAAGTATCCGTTTGAGAAATATCAAATAACACTTGTCTGGCGTTCAGGATAAAGTTCGACGAAAAAAAAAGAATTCGAGTAGGTGGGTATATCAATTCACGCGAGACCGGTTTTTCGTTCGAATGAATTTGCATACTTCAGTGGACAAATTAAGTGATTCGATGGGAAATAATAATCAAACTTCGTCAATTACATTAGCGCGTGCCTAGTTTTGCTAGGTTTTTTCAACTTGTAATAAAAAGTAATTTAATTTGTGCGCCGAGTGAAGGTTAGAAACTAGCATATGTTTTCAATTTGTTAACGCCAAGCTATCTTAAAATTAAAAATTCGTGAATGGCACATTTACAGGTTGTTAGCGCACAATAGAAAATAACGATATATTGCGAGTTCAACATTGAATCTCTTACTGAAAATAATTTATCTGGCAAAAAGTGTATCGTACATGTGTGTGTTGTTAAAAAAATCTAAAACAATAATTAAAAGAAGTTAGAACTTTCATCGAATTTGAGCAAAAAATAGGAATTATATAAAAACTGCTCTTATTACCTTTTAACTAGTAATTTAGGCAAATAGCACTAAATTTTAGGATTCAACTCTACTGCTTATAGATGATTAGGATTAAGAATTGCCAATAAAAAATACGGTCAAATATAATAATAATAACATTTATTGCAAAAGACAAGAGTGGTGCAATTTACATATATCGTCCTTATAAAGATACATAGAATACTCTACTTATACAGGTTCGTTGATTATCTCGCACACGTCATTAAAATTTCGATCACGGAACATCTAGCAACCGAAAATTCCATCCATCGAGAGTTATGCGAACTATCATACTAACGAGAACTCAAGTGCCAGATATTCCGCATTCGCGAATTTCGTGGCAAGGATTGTCGTGTGCACGATTGCAATGTGCGAAATAGTCCGTTTACCACTTATACCTGTAATTAATGGTACCGCGACATTTCCGCGCGGACAAAATCACGTCGACATTTCGGCGCGTGGCATTTCAGCGCGATGAAATTTCGACTCGTTTGCAATACATTTTATTATTATTACTTATATTTGATACATATTTTTGGCACTAGAATTAAAATCATAGAATTTTGTGTTATTCGCCTAAACGACTTTAGTTATAAAGGTAACGACGGGACGCGATACCATAATTAATACTCAATATCGGTTCAAAACGTGTCTAAAACATTTTGTACTTATATAGTTCACTGCAGACCTCTTCAAAGGCCTGTCTGATCCGCAGATTGATATTGTTTTTACTCAGCATGTACATATGTATATAATATGTACAGTCGAGCGCGTGAGAAAATAAGACACATTTGCAAATTATGTCTTTCGGACACCTTACGTAAGGACGCAATGACGAGGACTTATTCGAAAAATGTAGACTGTAAAAAATAGTGACAAAGTAAACCAGATTAAACAGGTAACCTTTAATTTAACGACTTGGATTTAAAGCATTTGAGTCAAGTCTATTCATTTATCACATATTACAACTGAGAAAATTTTCAAAGTGTTATAAACTATATAATGAGTGTACCAAGAACTTTGCTTTGAATTCTTTACATTTTACTTAAATTTGAAGAGAACATGTGTGAATGCGTACACAGTTTGAAACCTACACTACCCCTTAACGAGTACATATACGTTTACAAAACTACATAGGGGACAAACGCCCAGAGCGCTGGGGAGCGGCTCGGAAGTTGCGTTATTAATGTTTACAAAGAAGGGTGGGTTTTGGCCACGTTGGCCTTTGTTGATGGCGACACGTGGTTGGGCCATTCACTCATTAGCCTCTGAATTATTAATAATCACCAAAGTGTAGGCGGTAGGGGTGGAAATTATTAGGAAATCGATTCCATTTTCATTTTGGGACCAACTTCTTTGTATAATATGTAATTTGGGCCGGCTTCTTTGTATAATATGAAGATTTATCCCAACAACGATAAGCTTACGGATCAATGAATGAGATTGTTGTAACCAAAATAGCTTTCATTTAAACGCCACGATTGGACTACCCGATATGGAATCAATACTTTTGAGTGTATGGGTACATATCGTATACAGTATAGAGTACATATAAAGTTCAAGTACATAAACAATTAAATTAATAAGCCCTGTATACATATAGCGATAGCCGATATTGTGTTCGAGTACGCCACTGACCTCACTACCTGTTGTTTCAAGTACCTGGTCGGTTATCAGCGAAATCCGTTAGTGGGCTATCGTGCAAAAGCAAACAGAACAATCCACTTTTGTATGCGGTCGCTAGAGAAAACGCAACCGCATCGGTGAAAAAAATAAATAAAAACATATTTATAAATAAAATCAACCGAAAAAGTGAAAAATGAGCACAGAGCGTCAAATTAAGGCAAGTACATACACACTATTTACTTACGAATGTACTATACAGCACACTGACCAATGGTAATTGAACAAACACGCAAAAAAGAGCCGGATCAATAGTGTGCTGTGTGCGTAATGAAACTAGCCGCAATTACAACTAAGAAAGTGTGTATATGTTACAGTTGAATTGTATGTTCCAGTTGTTATTTTAACTAGTTGGAATATATTCCATCTAACCTGGTACCAACTACCGCTATAGTTGTATTTTCAGTTGTAATATACATACATATATTGATATTGGAATATATTCCAAGCCCACATGAGTTGATTCATATGGCGGATTAAATTCCAACTGGTCAAAATATATTATGACTGAAAATCAGTGGCGGCTCGTCCTAATGGGCTGCCGGGCTGCAGCCCCTCCTATAAAATTCTAAGATATATATTTAATAATACATTTAATATTTTATTTATTAATGATATTTTTTTTATTAGTTGGATGGACTTAACTATTGGGGCCTTCGACAGAGTAAATATTACTTACAATATCACCCATATCCAAAAGGGTGATATTGTAAGTAATGTTGACCGTTTTGAAGACCCCACTAACTTGTATGGTGACAGATGAATTAAAATGTTGCTGTACTGGCTGTTAAGTGTTACAGCGCCGAGCTGAACGCTGCGCAGCCCGGAGTTTCGGAACGAGAAAGAGAAAGAGCTATTTGCAACTGCAGATAGCTCTTTCTCTTTCACTCACTCTGCCATTTTGGGCTGGACAGTCGGCAGCCTTCGCCTGTCTGCCGTCTACAGTCGGCAGTCTTCGCCTTCGACATTCATCTGTCAGTTTGTTTAAGATTTCGCGCGCTTGATCTTACATTTGATTAGTTGAATCGCACGATCACAGCTTTATTCGTTTTCGTTACTCTTAATTGGTTGTGTATGAGCCCTCATCAAATCTTCGGTGAGTCGTTTTCATTTTGATAACAGCAAACTTTTTTCAAATCTGTTTAACTTTTTCTCGTAATTTTTTATTTAAATATATTAAGATTTTTTTTCTTTTAAAAATGGAAGAACAAAAGAATTCAGTAAAATATTTACAAAATTTGCACTTTTCGCGACTAGAACTTACCGAAAAAGTCGCTATAAAAGCATTAGGCTGCCTCACGCCCAATTTAATTATTTCACAGCCTGCAACCAGTAGATCTTTTAGTTACTCGCGAAAATTTAATCCAGACATTTATAAAAAATACAATTGGTTAACGAGATGTACAGAAAAAAAACGCGTTATTTTGTTATCCGTGTCTTTTGTTTGGAGGCGAGTCGCCAGGCGAAGCATCTTGGACGAAAACAGGAGTTATTGACTTAAAACATTTAAACGATAAATTTAAAAACACGAGGGAAGTGTCGAACACTTAAAAAATTTGTGTAATCTCACGATTTTGGGAAGCTTGTCGGCGGGAAATAGATAAGCATAACGAAAACGTCAAAAAAAATCGGGATGTTTTATTTAAAATTATTGATTGCGTTAAATTTTGCGGTAAATTTGAAATGCCAATGAGGGGACACGATGAAACAGAAAATTCAAAAAATCCAGGAGTTTTTCGGGGGCTTCTAGAATATTCACAAAATTTCGACGATTCTTTAAAAAAACATTTTCAAACTTCTTCGGTTTTTAAAGGGACATCAAAAACTATTCAAAATTAACTTTTAGATTGTATTTTGAACGTGTGTAGGGAACAAATAAGTGCTGAAATAAAAAAAAAAACAACTTATCTAGCTGTTATGGCAGATGAAACAACCGATGTATCGATGCATTGTCAACAGGTTAATGTTTTTCGTTACGAATTAGGGGGTTAAGTTTTTGAAAGGTTTTGGGGTTTTTTTTAATCCGCGTCGCGAAACCAGCAAGAACGAATTTTTTTTAGCAATCTTACTGGAGTACCAGCGTATTTTTCGAAATCTTCATCGCGTTTGGACGCACCCCTTTAATGGGTGGTGAATTTTGCTAGTTTTTTTTTCAATAATACTTAAATCCACATGTAAGTGGTCGTACGCCAAAAATTGTGCTTATTTTGTCCTGTTATGACATGATAGAATAATTATGGTGACATTTTTTAGACATATTTTCAGTGCAGCCCCGCCACTAAAAATTATCACGAGCCGCCACTGCTGAAAATACAGTTCAACTGTATTGGTACCAGGTAAGATGGAGAGGTTAGATTTTCGTGAAAACGTTACTCGACTAATAAATTGAGTTGGAAAGTCATATTTTTGTTTTGAACACATTATTAGAGCTATCGTAATACGGTACTCATTACCTTTATTCGTAATATCTAGCAAATATGAACGAATTATTGAATTCTAAAGCATTCTTAAAAACATCAGAGCTGTCAAAACTCAACTTTTATATTACGATTGGCGCACATTGTTGAAAGTGTATTTGCGTTTGTCGATATATAATTTACTAGATGAATTGTATTCGAATGTGAATGACTTAAAACACCAGTTAGAATATATTACAACTGAAAATACACATCGACTATAAAATATATAAAGCAAAGTTTATAATAAAAAAATGAATTAAATAATAAAAAGAGAGATGTTGTAAACGAAATGCGGCCTCCAAAGAGCGCGACCTTCGTACGCGAGAAAATATCCGACTATTGCCAGTGCGAGTGATCATTTTAGTTATGGCTCAAAACTGGATCAACCCAAGTAACCCGGTAAGTGTTATACATATGTACTATGTATGTACATACCATGTATAATAAATAAATTTGAAAATCGGTAAAATTGCGTGAGTTTCGAGTTAACGGGGGTTCGCTCACGACCTATTACACTCTTGGGTAATCGATAGTACGTAAGTAACGGATATATGTATGTAACTTCCAGCCAGTCCACCAGTAAATATTTTACTGAATCGATGAAACGACTTCTATAATAAAACTGACGTTTATCGTAAATAAAACAATCGTTGGCCGCTTTTCCGCTGGGTAAAAATACGGTTTTCCAATTTGACAAAAGTAGTCCGGATAAACGGAAATCAATCCGGCAACGCAAACAGTGCTTAAATAAATTATAAACTAGACACGCACATCTAAACTAGTATACACGGTACTTAATACTTTCTGGTTTGTTTCGAGGATGTAATAGTTTTAGAAATATGTACATATGTACATACATACATATACATATTTTAAAACATTCTACGTAGAAGCAGAGCAGTTTCCTTCTATATATATATGTACATATACAGTGGTTGTTGAGGAACGCCATTAGTTGTTTTTAACAATTATAAATGTGATGTTATTATTATTATTATGATGATGTTATGTTATGTTATATTATATTATTATTATATTGTGATAATTGAATGACTGGCCACATGTGTTGGAGCTTTCTGTAATGTCACTGTGGCTAATATGTAAAATAAAATAAAATAAAATTACATTATATAATACATACATATGTACATACATACTTTTCAATAACATCTTGTTTGTCTTCAAAATTTAATCTTCTGAATAATTTTTCGAACACTTGATTGAATAACTGATTTGTCCCGAGGGAATCGTTTGCGAGTCAAGTCCTTTGCCATACTTGCAATCGAAAAATAATGTATAAATATATGTTATTTCAACAAAAAAAAATTCAGAATGATGTTTGATAGACACAAATCAAAATACTTAAATTGGTGAAAATTCCATAAATGCCATACAATTGACATCAACGGAACTTCGGTAATTCGCCAGTACCACGAAGGGAACAGAGACGGCGACTCCGTGCAAGTGAACGACGCGGCGGACCATACCATAACAATCCACTACCACTACCATTACCTCAGGTAAGGCCAATTCTAGTTTTTGAATTTAGCTAATCCGAATGAACAATATCAATATGGACAAAGATTTGGATTTATTTTAATTGAATTGTTTAGGTATAAGATTTTAGGTATAAGACTAGTCTAGTCCCTCTAGTCCAAAGACGGTACGCCACTGATATGTACATCTTTTTTATTATCAATAGGTCGAATTTCCCGGCATTGCTCGGGCGGGTGAAAGTTGAAAAATTTTGCATGGACCCTCTACATAATCCTTCTACGGTCTTACTTAGAGTACTATGCGAGTAAATAATAACAAAACTCGGTGGGTTTCAATTGAAAACTGCAAATTTTCAGAGCGGAAAATTGAACGGTCCAACTTGCTTCGGCGTTTTTGAATGGGGCACTCGACCCCACGATCTACCTAAGTAGGGATAGCATGATATGGTATACCAAAGAACAAACTACATTTGTACACACACACACATACATACATAGGAATAAATGGGATTTTTACGAGTTCTATTACCTTCATATAATACACATAAATGTATCTACAATAGTTTAGTCAAATGGCGCGGAAATAAAGGAATTCGCATACTTAAATTTAGTTTTACGTGCGTATTAAAGTGGATAAACCGTTAACTATACCAATAACTGCAATAAAATCACGAGATTTATTACGGACTAAGACCATACTGCGAGTGTAATCAAAATAAAACGAATACAACACACAATAAAACGAATTATATATGTGCATAAATATGTACATGTGTACTTCCATATATGTAAATTAATAATTTGAATTAAGTGATGACCCAAAGCGATTAGAAACAATCATTTTCAAGAAGGAAAAATTCTAACCACAGTAATTAATCCATCAAAACGTGCTTTTCGTGTAGTCTCAACAACTATCGCGTGAGCGTTTAACAAAAACGCTTTCCCATCAGCCCTTTTTATTACTTTTTATACCTTTTTATTATTTTTCTTTCCGCCCTATCTTTGTTGAACCGCACTAAAAGGGAGGGCGTTCGCTATAATTTGGAAATCTCAGCGATGGCGCAATTTGGCCGATAATTTTTTTCCGTGAAATTGGGAAACGTAAAGAAAACGAAAACATTTTCAGCGGACCTTGGCTTTGAGTCCGTTGCCAAATCGTCGCACGCAGCAAATCGAAAAGTGAAAAGACTTTTAAGGGTAATTGGTTTCTCGCACACTGAAATACGTATGTATGTATGTACATACATATGTATGTACGATCGATTTAACACAACAACAAACGGAAAACAAGATACACATCACGTCTGAGAGAAGAAAATTGGTAGGGATTCCATTCGACAAATGGAACGAACGCAAAGCACTCGTACACACAAACGTAATAACGAACGGTAGAAACTATGGGACATTTACCATTTAGAATTCAAATCACGTTCTCGAAATAACATCATACCGCTTTAACTGTTCTCGGGGTGGGATGGGTTCACACATCTCGTTAACTCGAATCCTCTCTTCGGGTATTAAAATTGCGGGGATTTTTTCCTTCAGTTTTTTTTTTTTTGGATAAAGTGTGTGATCTATCAATCCGGTCACGTCTACCATACGGCGGAATAACTGCATGCGACATCTTTACCCTAGATCAGATTAGGATCGTGATCCTGAACTAACTGTTACGTATGACCGAGACGAGACGCGCACTGCGACGAAAGATCAAAACGTGTGCTCGGCTTGTACAAAGGCAGAAGAGTCTTGAAAGTCTGTATGTATCTGGTTTAGACGCGGCCTAAGGGCGGCAACTTTGTTGATTAAAATGAAGTTTACGAATGTACCAGATCTTTGTTCGTAGACAGTGGAGTGAATAGGTCTGTTGATAGGCATAATTTATTGTAAATGGTTACCAGCTTTCCTCGCTATGAGATAATTTTAGAAATATGGGCAGGACCAAATTCACCGAGTTGGAAATAGTCTGTAAAATTATGTGAAAGTTTCACACCCAAGGCTTATCTGATACTAACTGAAAATTAATATAATATAAACCTCTGGAAGCAGTTTAGATACGATTTATCACGTTGAAGTGCCTACCATTGATAGTACAATTTAAATTAATTTTTATTTGATTATATGATTAAGAAGATTGGGCCCATAGTACATACGTACATATGTATAAGGAAATTATTCCACAAAAGTTGTCTGCAAATACATTTCATTTAATATTATAATCGAGCTCAATTGGCAACAACTTCTATTGACAAATTGTTAGGGCAGTCTTTGATCTACATATGATCGTTACGGCTTGACATATCCATATATTTCAAGTCATAATAACATAACAAAACGGGTTGCAAGAGGATTAAATATGACGCTAGGCGTGTTTTATTACTCTTATCAAATTTAACCGATGCAGACGACGTCAACAGACAAACACTGGAACAGCAATAGATAAAAGATAAGAACGCGTGCACTTGAAACCGGATATTTAAATTTTCATAACGAAAACGAAGATAAACATTGTGGATACCTGAGTTGTAAATATGCTAATATTGTTTTAGCAAATTCGTGTCAAAACTGATAATACTATAATATATAAAAGAGGGTACGTCATATTTGACACATTACGATAGCACAACTGGTTGCGATTCACAATCGCTCCAGTTTTGTTCTGTTGATCGAGGGGGGAATTCTATGTGTTCTTTAAGATCTAATCGAACGTCATTCAAAAATCTTATCATTGTATATATTTGCCCAGCAAATTGAGATTAATTGGATGTAAAAAAAAATCAAATTCAATACACCTGACATGTTGCATTCCGCGAAGGAAAACACTGGAATATTTTACACGCGCATTTGCCTTGTCTTTGTAAGCGAGTGCACAGGTCATGACATTGTGGAAACGTGTGTCTGTAAAAGGACAGCAGGTTCTCAAAGTATGTATACGGCAATGAATAAAAAGACTACATAGGTATTTATTTCAATTCAATCAATTAACGAATGCATTAGAAATAAAAGTGCAATCGGATTAATCAAGTCGTGAACATATGCTTCGGTTTGAACGTTTTTATTTTGCACAAATACAGCCATCAATGTCAGGATTAAAAAAGATTTATTGTAATAATCTTACATTATGAAAAAAATAAACATATGTACATATGTACGTACAATATATAAACGAGCATTCATATTAAATGCACTTATTTTTTAATTGATCAATTTGCGTATAAGGTTATTTGCATTAGGCAAAAAAGGTTAACAATCATCAAAATCATTACTAGAAACGCAATAAAGGAAATGGTATGTAATTTAAATCGCTCTTAACGGAATAGTACGAAAAAATCTATTTATTATTAAACAATAGCAATATTTGTTTATTAATGAAGTACAAAAAAAATACAATAGTAAATTCTCAGTTCCGGTCTAATCTTACGTGCCGATTCGATTCGGACAATAATCTAAGCTCCATATATAATCTCTTATTCGTGTAATAGCGTTTTGTACGAATTTTTTTTCACACACAACAGGTGTGTACAAAAGTCACCGACCGAGAGAGCAGAAAAAAGGAAGACATAGAGAGCACGATAAATAAAATTAGTTGGACAGGTGTAAAGTTTGGCGGAAAATTACACGAGGATGGGTGCCAAACGGAGCTGAAAAACGGCACTTGACCAAATTGTTTACGCGCCGCGGAGCACACTGCAATTATGGCACTCCACAACATCCGAATTCGATACGGCCGGCGAAAAGGAAGTGCCTAATTCGAATTTGTCAGCACTCGTTGCGTTTCGTTTCCTCGTTTCGTTTCATTTTCTCTTTCGTTGCGAAGGATGAGGCTAAAAAATCTGTAGAAAAAGCGGTCGCGCGCGGATTAGCAGATGCTGGGTCTGGAGCAGTGTGCCTCTCCACCGTTATCTGCCGCCCACGCGGACTAGCTACGTATACACATGCCTCCAATAAAGGAAGAGATTTAACACGCGATTGCGTATACATACGTGGTATATTTGTTCATGGGCATGTCGCGGATTGAAGCTAAGCACTGCTTCTTGGCCGCTTTTAAATGCGCACGTTCGTTAATACAAAACGTGCTCTAAGCCAAAAGCTTACTCAATGTGTAACACACGTCAAGAAAAATTGCACTTTTACTGATAACAAGAGAAAAAAACACGCACGATTGGCACTTTTTCTATCATAAGTAAAAAGTCGAGAAGACTACAAGGCAGTGGCGTAGCTACCGCATAGCAAAGTCATGCAATGCACGAGAGCCCAGATTGACAGGTGTCCGAATTTATATATATATGTATATATGTACATTGTCGAAAATATCAGTAATAATAAAAATGACTCGAGTCATACACTTGTACGTATATACTATTATTTTGCTTCACCTTTATTTTAAGAGGCAGAAATGTGAAAAGGTCCATGCAACTATTTGGGCGTTGAAGATCATAAAATAACCATTTGGCTTCAATTGGAATAATTAATTACGTAACGCTATTATTAAAAAAGACTTAATCGGAAATATATCCATAAGACACGTCATAAAATTTCACTAAAATTAATTGGAGAAAGATGAATTTATAAAAACGGTCAGCTTAGTAAAATTTATTTTTCTGTAGAATTATTATAATAATAGTCATATGTAAATATGTATCAACAAACAATTTGAATTATTTAATCTTATATTTTTAAAGGGGGGGGGGGGGCATGAGGGGGCCAAAATTCCTAGCTACGCCACTGCTTCAAGGAGAGCTTCAATAAAGAGGATCAACGAATACGTTCACATTTCACACGGAAATACTATAAGGCGAATTGATTTAAAAATCATGCCACGATCCAAAGTTTAAATGTGCTAATGACCAAACGGAACTAAAGCTTTAATTATTGTAGTAAAAAATACGTTTTAATTATAACATAAATAGAATTAGGGAACTTACGTATGTATGCTATTAATTTAATAAATAAAATTTATCGTATAAAATCGAGAGTTACATATTTGTTTAGAAATTGAACAAAGTCATAGTTGTATTACATAGGGGTCTGCCAGTCGAATAGAAATCCCATCCAGATCGAGTTACTCCAAATGACAAATAAATGCGTTGACACGTTGATGGTGTGGTCCTGGAAACAAGCTCCACCCATGATATATTATAATCGTTACAGCTTGACATGTCCCTACATCTAGTCATCACTATGCGTTGTGGGTGTCCACTTATCTGTCGACTCAGAGTTTATCGACACTCGATTCATCGACATTTTTTTACTACAAGATTAGGTTAGGTTAGGTAGGTAAAATTTATCGATGAGCCAGGCATCGATACACAATCTGTGGAATTAGAGATGAGCAATTATATAAGATGAGTTCATTCAATTCAACGCATCCCTAATAATATATACCTAATGGGGAAAAAAATCCTCGGATTTAAATCACTGTTATTAGCAAAAAACGTCGATAATGAAATCGCCCGATTTTTTGCGACCATAAACAAGCAAAATTACATACCGAACGAGATAAAAACTCGTCAAGTGTTGAACTTTTGTTCGAACCTAATCGTACTAATTATATGCAAAGTTCACCAAACGCAAAGTGTACGTACATATATACATATATGTATATACGAGCCAAAAAAAGATTTACAATGTGTATGTTCAACATTTTTCCTTTTTTTTTTCTCCTCTCCTTCTTTTCTATTTATTTATTTATTATAATTTAAATATTCGGCCGGTCGATTTTTATACCCAGACCATTCAAGCAGATTATAAAACGAAGGCCAGCCAACACGGCTTTTTTTGCAAAGTGTGCAATAAATTACGTAAGTTTATTCCAAGTCGGCTTATTTGAACAACCATGCCGGACTGTATAATAGCTTTTAAATGGTAATATGTATTATACGTGTGTGCAAACACGTCGATATGCGTGGTATGGGTGCATCAGCGTTCCGAAAGCCTACACTTTCAGTAATTGAACAAAATTCGTAGCGCGGTAATTGAGACAATATGACTAAATTTCATACGTAACGTATCCCGAGGGAATCCTCCGCTCGCGAATCGCAAGTGAAAATTACAAGCAACAACTCGGTAATAATCGCCTATGAAATTACTACAAAAAAATGCAATTTGTTCCATTTATGTGCCGACAATCTTTTTTGTTGTTGTTGTTTCGCCGGAGAACGGTCATCATACGCGGACGGCAATTAGGCGATGTATTTTCAAAGTCAATCGTTGTTAACGAAAAAAAGGAAACTTAAATAAAAATCGTAGATGTAAAGTGCCGACATTTAACACTGGTTAATATTTACATACACGAGGATAGCTCTAATTGGTAATAGCACACCTTGACCGTGACCAAGCCGATGCGATGCGATGGGATGTTTGAAGTTATTGATGGAGTGTGCAATGTTTGCGTTTCGAATATGCGGGAAACAAAGCGCTAAAAGGAAGTGCGATAACCGAAAACATAACAAGATTTGAGATAAAAATTGTGTAAACTGTTAAATCATCAACGAATCACTGCGTCACCGCGTGAAAAAATAAAAATTACAACTTTGGAAGCCATGCAATACAGTGCCGTATATTGTGAAAAGAAAAACACTAAGTTGAGTGTCATTCGAAAAGAGGGAGGGAGAATACGATTAGAAAATATAAAAAAAAAACAAATAAAATTTAAAGGGAACTTTCTTTTGAATGTCAATGTTTCGATATTTAAATCTTACGAACTACTTACATACATATGTGAGCCGTTATATTTAAAAGAGGCGGAAGTCCAATTTTCAGTTCCAAAAACACTATTTCTGTTTGACTTAATTCATAAATTGTTATTACTTATAATAATTAGATATGTCCAAAATTTCGGGAAAGCAGAATAAATATATTACAGGCCATATTTTAAAATTTTGTTAAAGGTAAAATATTATATTTAATGTTTTGCGAAATATCTATTTCTCGAAATGAAGAAGTGGATTTATGCCACTTTCAAATATAACGGCTCATATGTACATACATATGTTGGACTGGGAATTAAAATTATATACTCCTTTGAGAATTTACAATTTTATAAATTCAGATACTGAAATTGAAATATGTAAGTTGGATGAAATTGACATTCCATGGCATTGTTGCCGGCCGCCGGATGAGTAAATTTGATTCTGGAAGAGGGTAGATTCAATTTAACTTTCGTGAGTACACATACATACATAGGGACTACATACATATGTACATATGTACTCATAAAAGTGAGGATCTCAGCTAGAAATTCAAACAATTTATAAAAATACGAATTATATGTACTACTCCGCACTCAATAGCGACTGACCAAATTTAAAGTAAAAAGTTTACCCTTGAACAGCTAGCTCGAAGTCGAAGTACATACATACAGATGATTAATAACATTCAACGATTAATTCAGACAAGACAAAAAAACGAAAAGTGTCCGATATCAATTGTGTTCGATTGGAAGATTTGAAGAATCAATCGAGAAAAAAAAAGATTGCCATCCAAGGTCTTGGCTAGTGGAAGATGTGACGCAATTAATCGAATTTCCAAATTTTTCCCACACACACACAAACAAGAAAGCCTCGCATTTAAAATGCCAAGAGGTAAAAGATCGCATAGAGCGAGTTCAAACACGGTGAATCATAACCGATTGGACAGGTTGGACGGAGCCTGGAGACGGTTGCACAATAGAAATGGAGAGGAAGACGGAGAGTGCTCGGTTTCTTCTACGCCACCACCTATCTTCGGCGATGCGACAAAGCCAATAAATACCAACCGTGTAGTAATATCTTATTTCAAAACGCATTCAATACATATTTTTACGGTTGGTCGGCCATTTGCACTTGTGCAACACCGTCGAGTGTATGTATGTAGTAGACATGTTCGAGCGAGCCGCTGACCCAAGTCGCTTTTAAAACGGTTCGCTATATAGCCGATTGCGGTATGACCAGATAGATATTGAAAAAAAGCCGCTAATGTGGCACAATTGATATATTACACGGCATCGACAGAGAAAAAAAGCCCGCTAAAAGCCGAAGAACAACTACGACGTATCACTAAATAGACGCACGCAATCACTCACAAGTGAGATAATTAAGTTAGGGATGTAACTTAGCAACACACCGCAAAGATTTAGTGGAGATATTTTAGGGGAAGTCTTTCATTCAATGCCGCTATGGATCAATACGAACCGGTACGTTCGAATTACACACACACACACACACACACACATTTGTCGCGCATTGTTTATGTTATCTACCTGCAAATTATAATTGTCACTGATACCGTGCCGAATCAATACAAATAAATATAAATAAAACTCGGCAAACGGATTATTTCACAATGCGAATGCAATGAACGCTTTTATCCAAACGGTAATTTATCTCGAGAGTTATCCACAAAGCGGTTTGACAAAATTCCTATATATGTACATACATACATATGTATCCAAATAAAATAAATGCATGAATTATTCAACGAAAACACACACATACACACACACCCACTAAGTATCCAATAATTATTTAGACAGAAACGACGCGGTAAACATGCACAAAAAAAAAATCAAACACGAACGGCTAATATAAATCAGTGTCAACCACGATAGAAGCGAAAATTGGAGTTAGTTTATAATGTTGCAATTGAAAATTTTATCTAATCGTTCACACGTACAATGTACGAATCGACGATATGTACGCGCATGACTATGCTCAGTACGCGTGCATTATTTATGTGTTGAAAATATGTACATTGTATATATATGTATGTGTTGAAAATATGTTGTTGACATACCTTGTTGATGCGAGCGCGGGTAGGAAAACAAACAATCCAAGCTTCAGAAGAAGAGCGTGGACTTGTACGGAGAAGTCGAGCAGAAACGGCAGTAACACAAGTGCGAGATAGATTTAAACGATGACGATGTTGATGATGATGATGACGGTGATGATGATAATAATAATAATAATAATAATAAACACACCACACAAATAATAATAATAATTCCAGAAAAAATCGGGACGGGATTCGGCGAAATAAAATGTATAAAAACAAACACTGCGGATTTGGAATTGGGGGGGTGGGGCGGGTCGGTCGGATGCACTTGTCGCTCGCGGGGGGATGGTCGGACGTCGCGCTGTTTACGACCGCGGCGCTCGCGTTTTTCCGGTTGATTGACGGGGAGAGAGAGGGGGTCGGAGGGGGGTGGGTGGGCGGGTGGGGGGTCGTAGGCGACTTCCGGCGAAGAGTTGCGCAATGCGTGCGTCGTCGGCGGATAGCCGGCAGCGACTGCGGCGGGGGCCGGCGCCGGTATCGACCGCCGGGTGGGGCGGGGTGGGGTGCGAGGGGGGTCGGGGGGCGCAGCCGGGGGCGCGGGCGGTCGCCCCCTGCAGCCACCGACCAGACGACGTCTCCACCCTTCCTCTCTTTTATTCCTCCCTTCTCCTTTACGGCCACGTGTGATTTGCTTATCGCAAAAATTAGACAGTCTTTTGAGGTTCGTTCACGTCGGACGAACGAGCGATTGAATGACAAAAAAAAAAAATAGCTTTTAAATAGTGTTTAAACGTAGAACTACATACGCCCTAGTTTAATATTTATTACAACGAGCTGCTATCTTTTTTATTTTATTTATTGAAAAATCGGGTTTGGTGCATCCGCTCTAAAATCGCCAGACAAACGAACGACAGATTAACAGAAAGGCAGCTTTAAACGTAATTCTCGTTTTCTCGAATGATAGATTGCACATCAGATGACGAGTAACCTTTCGATGTGCACAGATGCAATTATTAAAATTGAGTTGGATCTTTCTGGCGAGTTTAATAAGGCAAGATTCGGAACTTATCGAATCTTGCCTTATTAAACTCGCCTGAAAGATCCAACTCAATTTTAATAATTACCATTTTAATAATTGCATCTGTGCACATCGAAAGGTTACCCGTCATCTGATGTGCAATCTATCATTCGAGAATTGCATTTAAAGCAGCCGTCCGTTAATCTGTCGTTCAATTTGTCTGGCGATTTTAGAGCGGATGCACCGCATCCTGAAAAATCAACAGACAATAAGATGAAGAAATGTCGTAAAAGGAGGAATTCTCGACAGGGCGGACAGCGAGGATCGGACGACCCACTCCTTCCTGTCTCTGGTTGCTCTTTGCGAGTACTTTAGTATTGCCGTGCCCTGAATTAACTCGACTTTTACCTGATGAAATACTCTGGCCAAGTCTTTTTTGATCAAAACCTAATCATGTGATATATAATATCGCTATTCGGCAGACTGACTGCATGTCTGAGATAACGCTCGCTGTACTTTAATAGTCGTTTCGATTCGACATACATATGAAACAAAAGAAAAGAAAAAATAAAAAGTTTCTATATATACTGATCGCTACTAATGTTTCCGCTTGGCAGATAATTTACCGCCATCTATTGAAAATTTATTTAATTAATGAATTTTTCTATCGGTGTTTTATATTGTTTATACTTAGGTAGGTAGTTTTTACCATTTTTTTTTCATATTAAACAATTAAATATGAATATTAAATTAAATGTATTTAAAAGGTATTAGAAAAAAATCTTACCGCGAGTGAGAAAAAACACCCATGTGATGATATTTCATCGGGTACAACACTAGTAATAAATATCCAAATAGTACATAAATAAATTATAAGTTCACCGATTTTAAATTTTCTTCTTCCTTGCTTTAATATTTGCGAAATCTGGTATGTAATTTAAACATGCCACTGATTTAAATGTAACTTACGTCACCAGGCAAATTAATTTTGCCTGGTGACGTTCAGTCAGGCAATGGTTTTTGCGTTTTGAAGGGAAAAATTAGCAAAATTTGCCCATAATATTACGGAAAAAATGTGTTAAAATATATATTATATATTTTTGACTTTTAAAATTCGCTAATTAATTTATTATACGTATTTTAAATAGAAAATAGAAAAAAAATCCTACTATTGATTCCAACAATCAAGTTTGGCACTGCCATACTAGATTTTTATTTAACGCTCTAAATGAGTTCTATTACAAAATTGACACGTTTAATAATATAAAATATGTATATGTATGTTTACATTAATAACTCACTTCAGTGGTGTTGGTATGTGAAAAGTTGATTTTTTCTTGGGGCATTTTTTACGAAGCTTTTTACTGGCTTCACTTTGTTATTTCCTATGCAAACTGCAGTGAAGTCTGAATTTTGGTGGAAACGCCTGGGGCTGTAAGGGTTGGTTGCCTGTTAAATTGAAAAGTTCGTTAGATCTGAGTGAAATTAAAATAGCATATAGTACATACATATATTATTGTAGATTCAGCCGGCAGATTTTTGATTTATTCGACTCCATATATTCATAAATACATACATATGTATTGTATACCTGAAAATTTTGACAGTCTACTGTTTTTCACGCGGGCGGCCATTATTGAGTTCAGTTATTGTATTTGCCGTGCAACGATACGATTCCTTTGTTTTATTTAGTTTTTTCTTTATTATTTTGAATTTAAAATATTGTTCATTATTTTTTTTCTTTTTGTATTGAAATTCATACAATATATTGACACTTATGATTTTTTAAATTTAAATTTGTCTAATGGAACCAAAGCATATGTCACATGGGTCTACCTCACGGGCCGGAATGTGAAATACCGGAAAACGCAAATATCGGAAGGCAAAGATCGAAAATCGAAAGATCTTAAGTCGAAAGATCAAAAAAAAAAGGGTGCATGGTAAACGGTACATACTCACTTAATTTGTGCGAGCAGGATACAACAGGAACAAGAGGAACAGGCTTTTCCTCCCGTATTAATGTGAGCGCGCAGAATTACCATGAATTACGCAGAATTACCAGAATTACCATTAAGTTGGTATATTAGATCGATAGCAATAACATGCAGCTCGTACACGCTTATTTCAGAATTCATAATCTCTCTATGCCGGTCGGTTAACATGCACCCTTTTTTTTGGACCATGTTAGTTGGAATATATTCCATCTAACATGTGCCAACCACCGCTATAGTTGAAGTGTATTTTCAGTTGTAATATATTTTGGCTAGTTAGAACATATTGTGTTTCACTAACGTGAGCTCATTCATATGGCGAATTATATTCCAACCGGTCAAAATATACTATAACTGAAAATACAGTTCAACTATAAGTTGGTACCAGTTTAAATGGAGAGGTCAGGTTTTCGTGAAAACGTCACTCAACTAGTAAATTGAGTTGGAAAGTCACATTTTTGTTTTGAACATATTCTTAGAATTACCTTTATTCGTAATACCTAGCAAATATTAACGCATTATTGAATTTTAAAACATCATAGCTGTCAAAACTAAATTGTTATATTACAAGTGGCGCACATTGTTGAAAGTGTTTTTGCGCTTGTAGAGATATAATTTACTAGTTGGATTGTATTCGAATATGAATTACCTAAAACGTCAGTTGGATTATATTACAACTGAAAAGACACTTTGACTTTAACATATATGTATATATATATATATATATATATATATATATATATATATATATATATATATATATATATATATATTATATAAGTAATGTTGTAAATTATAATTATGTCGGTATACAAAAGGGCATTCAGGTATTCCTTTCAAGATGAAATTGAATAATCCTTACAGAGGAATTTCGTCTTAGTAAATATGAGGGAATTCTGCGTTGAAAAGGTACAGGTATTGAATGAGTACCCGAAGCCAGGTAGGTATGTTTGTAATGAAATGCGAACAAATCAATTTAACCAGACAAATTTCGAAAATAAATAATTATTTATACCAAATGTACACCAAAATAATTTTTCTAGCATGCTTTTAGTGTGAGCGACCCTTTGGAAATATCTCTCGAAAAAACTTGAAGGCGTGATTAAGGGAGAAGTTCACGAGTGAAATTTTTTTAATTAAAGGTCACATCGAAAAATATCCACCTCACCGGACGCAAGGATATTAAAGAACTCCACCCCAGAAATAAACTTTTATTAAGTGCAAAGTAAAAATTTAAATTTAAACTTTGCGCAAAAGGCACAAAGCGTGCGCAATTACGCACGATTTTAAACGTTTCGCAGAACTGCGCTCACCACAGCACAGTAGACGAGAAGACAAACGGTTGTCACTCATCAGAGACATTTGATTTAGCTCTCGGTTATTATTTCAACGCCACATAAACTAATGAAATAATTGCCGATGCGACAATGACAACGTTCAAGTTCAAAACAAGAAGCGGTAACCCGGTCGGTTGTCGGCCTATGTAATGACAAACCTGTCCCCGAAGAGGGACATCCTGGTAGCGGGACTTCTGAGCAAGAACCTCACTGACACAGTGCCATGGGAAACCGTATGTCCGTATGTCTGTCTGTGGCTCATCATAAGCACCCAGGCTTAGACGAGGATAGGTTCGATTGCTCGCGTGACCGTTGAGCGACACTGACTCTCCAATTACTGTGTTGACAAGTTGTGGAAAAAGCTACGGCTTTATTTGCTCATTGAATGTTGAAAGTTTCACAGGCTAAGGCTTAAATGGTTGAAACAACTGTTTTTTCACGGAATGTTTCCATTCTTATGAACAATTTTCAAGGAAGTAAATTATGAATTCAAAAAATACACTATATTTTTTAGTATTCCTATATATGCAGATAAGATTGGCACATTTCCTTTAAACATTTCAATTGAATCTGTCTGAATGATTGAGACGGGAACCTAAATGCGAAGCATTCGCTGAAAAGGGACTGCTCCCGAGAGATTTAACATAGACGCTCGAAATAAATAGCATCTTCCGATCAAGTCGATCTTGTTTTAAAGGCTTTTTTCTTGTTTGTAAGGTAGGTCACTAGCTCACCTTTCAACACTATGTATGTATCCAGATTCAGTTGATTTAATAAATGCATTGATGCATTATAATACGAGTAAATGATTGATCTTGATTTTCCGATACGGTCCAGGTCCTCATTTTGTTCCTAAGATAATTTTGGATGGATGAAATCTTGAAACAATATGTGTAAGAGTAAATATGCTAGCAAGACGGTTTTACCACTCCAGTATGTCAAGAGGTAAAGAGACGATTATTTGTCCTTTTGTACTAGCCTCTGTACTGGTGAACTATGGATGAAATACAAGCAGGAGACAATGAAGAGGATAAAAGTATAATACAAGAACTGCTACCGGGCTCTTTTTGGGCTACCGAGAGGTTGCAGCTCTTCGCAAATGTTTGTAGAAGGGCATGCGCGTCACTTGGAGGCAATTCTCAAGGTTGAGAGTGGCCTCCCTACGTCGTCGTGTGATATGTATCGTCAAATTGTTTGCTTACTGCTGCGGCTTCTCATTTCCGCTCATCTCTGTATGATGCAAGCTACTTCTCTATCCGCCATAAATTGACTTTCTTATTATTATTATTTATGTAATATTATTATCATGATATTATATTAATTATTTTATCGTATTATCTATATATTATTTATATGAACGATGATGGATTGGTCTATTCTCCATATTGTCTGGAATAAAAGCTGTGAGGTAATATCAAACATATTTTTGATCATATCATTATATCATATCATATATGTATATAATATCGCTATTCAGTCTGTCTGTTTGCCTGTCTGTCTGAGATAACGCTCGCTGTACTTCAATAGTCGTTTTGATTCGCATACATATGTACATACGTCACAGCTAAACCACTACCAAAACGTATATAAAAATACAATAACAAAATAAAAAAACTTCTATATATGCTGATCGCTACTAATGCTTCCGCTTGGCAGAGAATTTACCGCCATTTATTATTTAATTAATTTTTCTATCGGTGTTTTTTATATTGTTTATATGTATGTAGGTAGGTAAATTTTACTATTTTAAACAATTAAACATAAATATTAAATTAAATATATTTAAAAGTTATTTGAAAAAAGTTCGACCGTGAGTGGATAGAACACATGACCGACGACACATTAGGTTTAATTTTTTTTTATTTAATTACTTAATATGCCAATATCCATGCGATGATATGTCATCGGATACAATATTAGTATAATATATTATAATAGTGCAACTTTTGTTCATAATAGGAAGCAGCTTCATACAATGTTTCCAAGCTCCAAGTAATACAAAATAAATCCCTAAAAATAATTTATAATACACCCATATATACTAACCTGAAAAAACTGCATGCCACATATAATATTCCGTTTATTACAGACATTACTAACAAACTAACCAGTAGATTCTATGACAGAATCACTAATAACCATACTAACACACTTGTGAAGAGTCTCGGTGATTACAACAAAATGTCTATACCCTTCAGGTATAAACACAGATTACCTAAACACAATCTGCTTTAGATCATCGACTTTAGAGAGTCTTTAATTAATATTATGTATTAGATGTACTATGAACATTTATAAGGATTGTAAATAGGTTTTTGAGCTCTTTTTCCTATTATGCTTTAGATTAACATTAGAATAATATAATACTGTGATTACTAACCAAATTAAATTAAATTGTAAAATAGAAAATGATCAGTAGATCAGTACCTATTAAAATAGATATAAGATGTATTGTGAACATAATTTCGTAATAATAAAAAGCATTTAAAAATCAAAATCAATACAATGTATTATACATATGTACATATTGGTGAAGAAAAGTAACGATTTTCCAAAATAGGCAATGCTTCTCTTATGTCAAGTTTGAGAGATGTAGTGTGTTTATGTATACACATTAATATTAAATAAATTATTGATATAGTGACGAATCATAAGTCATAATTCAAGCGCATATAGACATTTAGCGATTTCCGTCACTGTTGCTGGCTGTATTTACGACAACAGGTAGGTTTCAAATCAAGGTTAGTCTAGTTATGATAACTGTATTGAAAATTGGAAAAACGCTATGAAAACATCGAGTGTAACTCGACCGCTTGAAGAGCACTGTCATACTTACATACTGAACGTTTACGTAATTAACTGGATCGATTGACCGACTGGGTGTTGTTTATTTTTACCATTCGTTTGGTTGACACAATTTTGCCGGCGCTGAAGATTCACATGGGTCTGTCTATATTTTGGATCGTATCACACAAACGTGTTGGATTTCGTTTAAGGAAGCGCGTACGAATCGGAAAACGGGTAAAACGTGTGACATTGACATGAAAGCAAGACAAGCGTAAAAATGTCGAAATGTGATCTGGGTATTGCTACAGTGGCTTAAGAATACACACATATTCTATATACAATATTTAAGTATATAATGCAGGTTTTTTTTGGAAAAGAAATTTATACATGAAAAATACACGGTTTTATTTTTTACGAATGTGACATATTATAAGTGAGTTTATACAAATATCTACATATGTAAGTAGTACAATATTAACATCGACTTCACGTGACTGTATATAATGTTAATATTTCAATTAAATTTCATTAGCATACTCGCATTGGTATAATTGATGCACTATCCTAAGTAGTTTATATATTTGGGTTACGGAACATTTGATAAATTGGATATTCAAGCAGTCGAGTTAATGATGTAATTAAATTTAGAGATGAAAAATAAAAATGCCATTATTTTTCCCATACAACACAGAATGCGAAGAAAATGTATGGCAATCATATGTCATACATACATTTATACATCAGTGATTAGCGTATAATGCTATCAACTGAGGGGTTATGGGGTCAATCCCTCATCCGGGTTGCTGGCCAGACTTTCGATATATGCGACTCAATCGTTTCCTATCAGAGTTTGCCAATTTATTTGATTTCATTATTGAAACGGTTCCAAACGAATTGGCAACCTTTACTCGCTTGTCACCATTATTTCAATATAATTTTGTAAAAATTTGGGCATAGTTAGACATAGCAAAGCCCGTAATCGCATCAGGGTAAATTTTAAATAAATAAAAAATAATAATATTTATTAAAATACTAAATTCAGTGTTTATATATGTACGTAGATTCAAAAGTTTTTAAAATATAAATGCATACAGGATTAAAATTTCATATATGTATGTAAGTTAAGATCTATTATTATATTCAGTAACACAGCTTTTTACAATCTTTTTTATATTTTCGTATGCGTAAATACATTCATCACCGCCATAAAATATATTATATTAGTAATGACCGGAAATTGAGACATAGTCAATGAATTGAAATAAAAAACCGATAGGTCGAGCGGAAGCCATGATAGGTATGTGTGAATTTGAAGTTTTATATTTTTATCCTAATTATTCAAACAAATGAGAAAAAAGGTTCAATATTATATGCGCATCAAATATTTGCTCGAGTTATTCTATTTTTACCACAAAATAAAAATTTTCCGCTGTATCATTTATTTGCTCATTAGGTCAAGCCCCATAATTAAGACCATCACGCGAAATATTTTAATAATATATAAGCTTTTCATTAAAAGCGGTTGGGTTCACCGACCGGAAAAAGGGTCTCGCCGAAAACATTACCGGATACACACCCTAATAGAGCGTGTTTATCAATAAAGAGCTAATTAAAAAAATAAATAGAACATTGTAAGCGTCGTCCCTTTAAGTGGGCCTCGGACATAAAATATCAAAAATAGAACTTTGCGTCTACTTTGTGCCAAAAAATAAACGCACATGAAAAGAAGTCGTTTTGCTATGTGATTGAAGCAATATGCAATATTTTGCCATAACGGAAACCGAGCGGGGGAGGAATCATGGCACGCGATCGCCATAACAGTCCCTTTAGATCCATAGAATAATTTTGCAATAAAAGAAAGTTGGCCAAAACTGGCAAATGTGTGCGGATTTCACGACCCACGCAACTGACCTACAAATCTACAGAATATCAAGGCTATTTCTTGAATTTCAATACCTATTGAATGCAACTAATCGATGTTGTACCTACACGCATTGACGCGTCACCGAAAAGGTCAAAGTGAATTTATTTTAATTTTTTTTTTGGGTGTTTCGCAGTTGGTGTTCATGTTATTTGGTTATATAATTGCCGTTATATTTCCCGTTTATTTATGCAAAATTCGTATGTACAGAAAATGAGACGTTTTTATGGTGTTGTCGCATGTTCAATGATATTACCTTACTATATATAGAATGGTGTTTATGAGTGTTTTTATATTACATATACATTTTATTTATTTATTTATTTTTTATTTTACATATATACCAGGAAGGCCTTACAGGTAAATCCCAATGCGCCTTCCTGGCCAATTACAAATACAAATACAGCATTTTTATTATAAGTCGTTGAATTGCGAGACACTGAAAAAACTCGCAAATTAACGAGACATCTATGAATTGTACATAAATTTTTATTGTACATCAATCAAATTTTTCAAATAGTGGTGACATAGTAGGTAGGAAGGATTTTTAGCCAATTTTTTTTTCCGGGAACCGTTTCAACAATGAAATCAGAGAAAATTGGCAAACTCTGATAGGAAACGATCAACCTGGAGTCACAAATCCAGGTCTGACCAGCAGCATACTCTGAAAAATTCATTTTCATTCAGGGATAGAACCCGGCACCTTCTTGACGGTAAGCAGAAGCTTAACGTCCGAGCTATGCTGCTGGCTATATATGCAGATGGGGAATAATATACGAGGACGAGTGTGGAAATATCAATAAAATAAATAAACACGTGATTTAGATTCTTTGAGTCCTTTTCCTTGAATAAATTCTAAGTATTCCTTATTAAGATGTTTTTGTAAGGATGTATTTTCCTCGTTTAACAATAAGATATTTTTCATAGATTTTCGTTTTATTTTCAAACTCGGGATGTGTTTTTTGATTTATTGCTTTAAATTCACATTCAGTTTGAGGGTTTTGTTATTGCTCTTTTGTTAATTTCTTCTATGAAAGTAAGAGGAAAAAGCAAGGCCGACGTACGATCTATGGTCGTTTTTCGACCTCAGTTGGTGCCAAGTGGCGCAAATATTCTAGTGATCTTTTGAAATGCAAGGGTCGACTTTTCGCAGTTTAAATTGGAATTAAGTTCCGTCTAGACGGGGGCGTCACAGTTAAATTGACATTCCCCTGAATTATTTGCACGCAATGGCGGAAATTTTATGCTCGGTCTGTAAATATTTTTATATGTACATATGTTAATAATAAAAATGGAATTGAACCCAAACTAAGAGAAATCTATTATAAACAAAATGTAAGAAAACACGCCTACAACTCCGACTAAACATGCATCATCAATCACTACTAATCTATTCTTCATTTTAATTGTTTTCAATACGTTTCCTTGGAATTTTTACGTTTGAAGGCAATCCGAATATTGAATTCTACTCAATATATTTAGTGTCCATAAAAATTTAAAGGTTAAAACGTCATATTTTAGTGTAAGGTCAGTTTTTATTACGAATGTTCTTACTATCAATTTACGTTTATATGTACATAAATATAGTCAGTAATGTGTAATGTACATAAAGAAAACTTGTTTTTGTATTTTGACCCCAATAATTAGGGTATACCTACAAATGTACCTATATATAAAATTAAAGACGGTTTTGAGTGTTCGGAGAGAACTTAAAAATGTCTACCTTTATTTTCTATCTACATATGTATATGTATCAAACATGGGAAAACATCATGGCTAAAGAATCTTATCTTAAAAAGCACCCGAGCACTATTCCGAGCAGCCATTAATAAAGTACGAATGGGACATCTAGTTGCCGACGTTCTAGGAGGACATGGCACATGAAGAAGAAGATATGTATATGCTTATTAGGCGTTCCTCATTTTCTTTCATTGTTGAACTTCAACGGCTTCTACATATGATGATTTCCTGTTTCTTTAAATAAGGAACACTATTTTCATTTCGAAAACATTTGAATTGATTGAACAGATACATATTATATATATATATATATATATATATATATATATATATATATATATATATATATATATATATATATATATATATATATATATACATATATATATTCATACATATAATTGAAAATAATATATAATTGAAAATTTAGGTTTCAGTACATTTCCTCTAAAATCGTCATCATTCAAAGCTATTCGCCTTCCACTGCTGGATGAAGGCTTCTCCAACACTATTTGTCTCTATTTTGAACAACTCTCATTCATCTCATTTCAAACATTTTTCTGATTTAATTTTTTTTTATTTTATTTGAAAAGGCTCACTAACAATGTACATACATTACACAATATATTCTTTACACATTTATGATTCTGGTATATACATCACTAATAGGTGTGCACAACATTATTTAAGTATATTACAAATTATTTTTAAATGTTAAACAATTAATCAAGAATACAGTAGAACAATTAAGACATATTTGTTGATTACAATAATAATAATAATTTCTTCCTAAACATCATAATGGAATCACTAAAAATATCTATATTACATCGTTCAGATTTTACTTCATTATAGGTTCTACATAATCTTGCAATAGGTGCATTTAATCCGAGATTAGTGTTACAGACAAGTGATGATTAGTGTAATGATTTCATCAACCCATCTCACCTGTGTCCTTCCTTGCACCCCTTAACATTCTCTCGGGATATATTGTCCGTTCTTCTAGCTACGTGACCAGCTTATTTTCGTTTTAGTATTTTTACTCTTCATTCGAGCACTTCTTTCATCCATCTATTATTCGTTCTTCTAGCTACGTAATCAGCCCATTTCCATTTTAGTATTTTCACTCTTATCATTACATCAACCACTTTAGTCATACTTTCAACCTCCACGTTATGTCAAGCATACAGCGTTCCATAGTTCTATGGGTGTAGCGGATCTTATACAGCATTCTGGCATCCAATGCCCAAGTTTCGCATCCATACGTCATCATTGCAAAGACACATTTATCGAAGATCATTTTATTTATTTATTTATTTAATAGTTTTGGACCATTGTGGCATTACAGGAAGAACCTAATGCGCCACAATGGCCTACATTTGAAAAATATATAAAAACAAGTAAACTGTAAATAAAGGAAAAAAGCAAAAGCAGAAAACATGGTAAAATAAAATAATAAAAAAAAAGTAACAAAAGGAAAATAATACATCATTCAGAGAGAAAAAAAAATAACAAAAGTGTAAAAATTAAAAATTAAATCCATAAATCCCATTCTTTGTTTACACTGAACAAAATTAAAATAATATATAAAAATGTACAAAGGAGAAAGAAAAAGTAAAATAAAATAAAACAAAATATGAATAAAAAATAAAATCACAGCGAGGCCCAAATGGAAGAGAGTAGATTAAGATTCCACTCATTCATCACATTCAATTTTATATTTGAATACGTCATTCATTCCCTCAAATGCACCCCATCCTAATTTCATACCTCTCATTTCATCCTTTTCTTTATTACCGGAAATTTTAATAATTTCAGGATTAAAACCATTAGGATTCAAAGTTAAACATAGCTGATCATACATCTAATGTAAAAGCAGTCTAAAAATAATATTACCAAGCTGCTGAAATATTTATATTAATTTTTTTTTTAATTTATAACAGGAAGGCCTTAAGAGGTAACCCCAAGGCGCATTCTTGGCCAGAAACATTGTACATTTGATACACATATTATTATATTATACAAAGTAAATACATATTAATTAGCTTCCACAGAGACATCTATGGGTAATTTTTTGTAAATTTACATTATTTTTTTTTAAAAATTCAGTAAAAACATATCAATTAACATCCACGGAGACATTTACGGTCAAAGTTATAAATTTGCTGCACTGAAATTCGAGATTGCTGAAAACTCGAGGTTTCCAAGAAAATGGGTAAGGTTGCCAATTTGTTGGAACCTGTCCAATGAATTGGCAAACTGTGATCTATCTGGAGTCACAAATCCAAGATCTGGCCAGCAGAAACCAGTGGAATTTGCACCCGTGACCACTTTGTTCAAAGCATTATAGCGACTAGTCTATTATATGTACTACAGGTATAATCTTTCATAATGTATGCATATCAAATTCACGCCAGCTTTAGCCCGGAGGAAACTCACCAAGGTCTGAAAATTGATCGAGCGGCAGAATTCTTTGAGGTTGTGACAAAAACGATCCTATATTTGGAAGAGCATCCCAAAATCGAGGACCGGTCGTGTGCGCTAATCGAAAGTCGTCGGACCGGGCAGGTGAGTCACACTTTGCGGTCAAAGGCACGGACAGACAGACGGATGGAGAGGGGGGGGGGGAGGGAAACTTCAGACCCCCCCTCGATATGAGATACATGTACCCAGCATCCGAGTGGGTGAGATTCGGAATCATAGCGTGTCTGCACGTGTTACGGTGGCCGGTGGGCGGCTGCAAGGCCCGGGGGTGGCGAGAGGTGTGGCATTGTTTGTGTGATATGACTGCAAAACTTGCACAATGCATATAATTAATAATGCACCGGAACGAGTGGTAACATCGGCTATTACTGCGCAAGGTGGAGTAATTGAACGCGAGCATGCATGTACATATGAGCCGAGACTTGTAAGTAGTCTCTCTGAGATATTTTATGTGGTGTGCTCTGTGTATGAAGTGGATGCGAGGTTGGAATAAATAGTAATGTTCCATGGGAAGATTGTCTACCTATATATGTACATACATACATACTACTGTATTTTGCGTAATGGATTTTGTTTTTCCATTTATAAGTTTGTGAATCTTTTTTTGAACGTCTAATTCACAGAAATATGTATATACATATATGTTCGGGTCTACGTGACGAGCCAGAATCTTAAATTACAGAAAACACAAATATCGGAAGGCAAAGATCGAAAATCGAAAGATTTTAAGTCGAAAGATCAAAAAAAAAGGGTGCAAGGTAAACGGTACATACTCACGTACATACTCACTTAATTTGCGCGAGCAGGGTACAACAGGAACAAGAGGAACAGGCTTTTCCTCCCGTATTCTGCGCGCGCACATTAATACGGGAGGAAAAGCCTGTTCCTCTTGTTCCTGTTGTATCCTGCTCGCGCAAATTAAGTGAGTATGTACCGTTTACCATGCACCCTTTTTTTTGATCTTTTGACTTACGATCTTTCGATTTTCGATCTTTGCCTTCCGATATTTGTGTTTTCTGTAATTTAACATTCTGGCTCGTCACGGAGACCGATATGTATAGGTAGATTACCAGGGCGGCGCCTAGGAGTTTGTCCGCCTGTGTACAAACTTAAATCGGCCGCTCTTTAATTTTATCAGCATTTGTACAAATCGCATTAATATTTTTACTTTATCTAGAAAATTATTGAGAAATTTTAATATAATTTATTTACTTCTTTATGATTTTTATTAAGGCTTATTTTTTTTAATTAAAGGTTTATCTTATTCGAATCATTTCAAATGTTTTCTATTTGATTTTTGACAATAATTATCTTATAACTTGGGAAAATAATCTTCTTTCTCTTTATATATAGAAGCAAAGATATTTGGGTCGATGAAATTTGGACAATTTTTTCACACAGCATATTACTAAAATTATTAAACATAGAGTACAAGTACATGGAGAGGTATTTTGAAACATTTTCAGTTCTGTAATTTGGGTAAATACAAGAAGAATAGATTTTGGGTTGACACGATAAGGAACGATATGATTGCCAGCATTTCGTATACCGGGTTGACACGATAGGAAAACACACGGACAAAGTCCACTAACTCAGATGCTACTTGTACGTTACTCCGACATTGTCACGTTACGAATAACGTCCGAGCGACTCGGTCTGGGCTTACTCATATCGCGTCAACCCAGTATTATCATATCATTAGCTGAATCCAAATACATATAAATATATACTGATGTACGAAACAAATCGATTTAAATACGTAATCAGTAGTCTGTGAGAGTGATTATTGTTATCACCGATAGTGTGATATCAACAGATTAAGCACTCGTAAAGACAGTAGATATCGGCTTTGCAATTGATACACAATGAAAAACATCTTAGTTTGTCGTCACATACTAAAATCGCCTTCAATAGAAACAATCGAAAATTTAAGGTGAATGGTAAAGTTACAAGATTACATTCACTAAATATTTATTGTGTGCGGTACGATTTCAAATATTTTATTACACTCTCATCTAATCTAATACACAATAATAAATTAAATAATTTCTGGCACACAAAACGATACTGTGATCTAATGAAATTTTTCCACCGCATATAATGACCCCTTACGTTACGTAAATTGAATAATACATTGTGAAACTGTGAACTCTGCTATAATACAACATTAGGTACGCCAAATAATGCGGGATGGTATTTAAATTTTATGTATAGCCGGGCGATTATTCATATTGCATAATTAAACTTAATTTCGCGAGTGAAAGTGTTCCGCCGCCGTTACAATAGGTGTCTCGTTATTTAGACGTTAATTAACGAGATGTATTACGTTACATTCGGCTCACCTACGACCCTAAAATAATCTGTATGAATATCGAGACACGCTGTGTATTATTTAAACTATTAAACTATACACAACGCTAAATTAGCACTCGATTTATTATCACACAGTCTACATACATATATTAGGTACATACGTATCGATTTGTTAATGACTCAATATTGGATCGATCGCGGAATGATGTATGTGAGTGGCGTGTTCGAACTTGAATGTTATGTAATGGAGTGGTAAAATGTAATAGGTGTAGACCAGATACTGTTTGCATTATGTGAAGTAGTAAAATAGTAGATTTGCAGTATCGGGTATTCAGATGGAAGTTGTCACCGAATTCCACAAATCGTTACGATTCGTTCAAGTCCTCTCTTTATCATTATACCTATATATGTATAACCAGCAGCGTGGTCTAGTGGTGAGTGTTGTATTCTTTCATGCAAGGTGTCACGGGTTTGATTCCCAGTAGAGTCTCGTTGTTGGCCATACCTTGGTTTGTCGAGGTCGATCGTTTCTTATCAGAATTTGCCAATTTTTCTGATTTTCATTCAAACAGTTCTTGTAAAATTGGCTTTTCCTATCTAATTTTCTATTGCAAACCTTGAGTTATTGTTATATCTCAGGTTTCGCCAGATTTCTGTCCATGGATATCTCTTTGGATGATTATTGAATGTAAAAATTTGTATCGTTGCATGAAAAATGTTATTGATCGTATTGTAATGTCTGACCATAGATGTCAGGTATTGTTTCGATGTAATAATTATGTATTTAATATATGTAATACATCATTTCTCGACTCTTAATATGTTTAGCACACTCGCCGCTTTGGAGCAATCTGTCAGGCGAGTGTGCATTATTAATTGAAATATATAAAAAAATAAAAATAAAATATATGTACATATGTGCAATGATGAGTTATGGACGTGGACATTCGCTCTATTGTCATTTATATTCCATTGGATCTGTCTTGTTGAAGCGTGTGGAATCTATGGTTGAGTTGGGTATCATTTTTGATCCTCAACTCACCTTTCACAACCACATCAAGAAAATCTCGGATATGTCTTGAGATATGCAAGGCTATTCTTCAACCCTTCTATTAGCTCTTATTCTCGTTTGCTTTTCAATTCGCTTGTGAGAAGCAAACTAGAGCATAATGCGATTGTATGGAAACCGCAAATTACTCTCAAATTAGTGACTGAGAAAGTGCAAAAAGCATTTCTTCGTTCCCTTTATAAGAAAGAGTATGGGTATTACCCATATCTCTACCCTACTCATTTTCTTTTGTGCGTGCTTGGATATAATTCCCTTAAACTTCGGAGATCATTATCATTAATTCGTTTTGCTCTCCAGCTTTTACGTGATAGTACGTCATGCCCATCGTTGCTGGAACAGTTGGGTCTTTATGTCCCTAATAATAATGTGCGTGGTATATATGATCGTTTGATGGTTGTACCTCCTGCCCGCACAGTGCTTTATCGGATGGCTCCTACTACAAGAGCTATACGACGACGAAATCGTTACTGATGTGCCTAAATGCGAAATTTTCCACCTGAGTGAGCGTAGGTTATCGGAGAATATTTTAACATACTATTTGTCTGGTAGACTGCGCTCATCAATATTTTCATAATTGGATGTGATGTATGAGTGGAATTTTGATATTCTTTCTTATTTTGATATTGGGTCTCGCAGATATGTTTTGTGTTTGCGACAGGTTCTTATATTTATGTACATATATTGGTGCTGGCTGTAGATGCAAGGCATCTCTCTGAAATTTTATTCCATTGTGGCGCATTAGGGACTCCAGTAATGTCACAATGGTTCAAATTTAAACTAAATAAATAAATCATTGTGGATATATTGAAGAGTCGCTACCTTACTAAGACTACATTTAAACGAAGTCATAGCTTGCCTTTAAAGCATAGATGTAGAATACATCTATGGTTGAGAGTAAATATTAGAAATAAATTTGTTCTTTCAATTTCAATTTGTCTCGGGTATGACTTTCAATTTTAATTTCCCATTCATATTGAATTCAAAAGCGTGAAAGATTTACATTTTTGTATGTAACATACAGACCCCCAGGGTATTCTTAAGCCACTGATTAAGAAACTTACGATTTACACATATACGAGTAGATCAAAATCCAGAATGTTGTGTTTTTATCGGCTTGACGGCGTGGCACTAAAATATTTTAATTCCACGTTTCGACCACGTCGTCGACTGACATCTGACGTGTGGATGAGTGCGATTTGATTTAAAATCTCCGATGCAATAGGTTGTGCAACAGTCATCTCATCACCGAACGCATCCTCGGGCATACATAGAAAGCGTGGGCGAGCTCAACTCGGACACTGACGCAACATCAACCCTCGCACATCCACATTTTATCGCAGGGATATATATATATATATATATATATATATATATATATATATATATATCTGTTTTTGTGGTATGTGTATGAATTTATACATAGGTACATATATTTGCGAATGGAGCGTGGTGTGTATTGGATTATTGGTTAGCTGTAAATTGCCGACCGTGTCGAATTCCTGAGAAACAATGAACGAGTGTCGCTAATTACTTTGTGCCGCCAATAAAATGCTCTGCTCGGAATAGTGAGCCAATTTTGAAATACGCTCCTGGCGTGCCGGCACTGGCGATACAACATCCTTGTCCGACCTCGCAAAGGTGAGCTCGCGTGCCAACCTAAAACGTGGGGTGACTATACGTTCAAACCTTTGAAGAATGCTGATGAAGGCTCTTGGAAATTTCAATTTCAATAAATTCTAGTAGAATCAAAACTGAAAATCATTACATTGCCTTGGTTCTCCAGAAAAATGGTGGTGCAATAAGAAGAACTATAAGCTTGCATGCACAATAATATTCTAATATGCATACTATCTATATTATCCAATATTTCAATTTTGAAGGAGTTGCATATTAAAGATGCAATGTCTCTCAAAAATATGTTTGCGACGAATTCTCCAGTGTTTTGGATATGTAACGAGAAGAGCTTGTTATGGTTGCTGATGTGGAGGGGAAGAGAGAAAGAGATCTCCTATACGGTGGACTGATCAAATTAGGTCGGCTCTTGGCTGTTCTGTCGTCGATGCACTTCGAAATGCCGTTTCCAGAGAAGATTGGAGAAGACTCGTTAACCACACCCCAGCTTATGAAGGTCACGATCCTAAATATTGTGGGACTGATTATGAAAATCTATATCATCGTCACATATAGTCATTCGCCATCTACTGCTTGATAAAGGCCTCTCCGCAACGCTTCCATTCTTCTCTGTTACGGACAACTCTCATCCATCTTATCCCATCCATTCTTCTGATTTCATCCACCGATTTCACCTGTGGTATTTCCCGAACCCTTTTACATTTTCTCGGGTTGAGAACTTTTTCATCTAAATATGTGTCGTCCGGTCTTCTAGCTATGCGAACCGCCTATTATTGTCATTTGAATCATTTACTCTCACAATTAAATCAACCACTTTTGTTGTACTTCCCACCGACGTATTCCATTTTCTATCTCTCCTCGTTATGCCAAGTAGACAGCGTTCTATACTTCTTTGATTGTATGTCCAAGTTTTGCAACTATACGTCATCACTGACAGAACACATTGATCGCAAATCTTTTTCTTCAGGTACATTTTCATTTTAGATTTGAAAATGGTATTCATCCCCCCAAATGCTTTCCATCTTAATTTCATTATTTTCTTTATTTCCTCTTCTTTATTACCGGACTTGAATATAAATAAATTATTTATTTATACATACATGGATGTATTCAATTTTATATTTTCCCACGATGTCGATATTGGGTTGCCTCTGAGGGACATGTATGATATTAAACTTCATACATATGTACAATATATCGGATGGTTTTTGCCAATTTTATGAGGAACGGTTTCAATAATGAAATCAGATAAATTGAAAAACTCTGATAGGAAACGATCGATTTGGAGTCACAAATATTCAAGTCTGACCAGCAGCACTACGATTATACTCGAAATATTATTTTCAATCGATGTCAACCCACAGGATCGAAACCGGCAACCTCTCGCTGGCTAGCATTAACGCAACCACAAAGCTATGCTGCTGGCTAATTTCTAACTTCTTCTTTCTCGCTTGATTTATGTTGAGTGTCATATCGTAGTCATTGGTGTCATCATGGATACGATTGACGATCCGTCTCAACTCCCCACGGCTCTGTGCCAAGTTAAAGGCAGCGTTAAGGGATGATTCCGCCAGTTCCTTGATTTGGTCAGACCTATTGAGAGACCGTCCTCTCGTTCGCCTTCTTTCCAGCGTTACAGTGACTACCAGCCTCTCCAGACTATCCAAATTCTTCCTGGCTATATGGCCAAAGTATGAAAGTAATCTTTTCCTACATATTGTGGAGAGTCTCTCTGAGACTGACAGCTCTTTGAGGATGGAGAACAATGGTATGCGCAGCATCCGTCTCCAGCACTACATTTCGAATGAATCTATTATGTCCCTTTCTCTCTTGTACTTTGTAATTTCTAACTACTTGTACTGTAAAATGGTTATTTTGTCACATTGAAAATCGGTTGTTACACACAATGTGATTGTTATGGCACTTAATTGTAACTCTGGCTTGCTTCAATATTGTACTAAAAAGATTTATTAAGTTGTAGATGTTAAAAATTCGCTCATGTGGGTTGGTCCCAATGCAAGGAAAGGGCATTTTCAACCTGGAAAAATTTTCACTGACTTATAGTCATCCTAATTCCTGAGCTCTAAGTCACACGGTATCCCCGTTCCGCTAATAGAATACAAGGCGCCAATTGGCGTTTTCATTACGCAATAAAGATAATGGCGTTGTCCGACTGTCCAGTGAATCTAATCTATTGGACAAGATAATAGAAAACTTGGACCTTAATTGTGGCACCGTTGTCTATCGCATTTCCACAACAAACTAACCGTCAAACTTTTAGAAAAAAATACCAAAATTCAAAACAAAAAATGTATAATTATATAAATAGCACACATACACATATTGAAAATTAGGATTGACGATATTACGGTTCACATCGAGTGATCGATAGCTTATAATATTAATTTAGATAAGATATGCAAACAAATGAAAGAGATAGATTGCTTTCGTTATCCTCGCAATTTTCGATGCGTCAATAGTATCCGTACATATTTTATTTAAACCGAAACGGACCATTTATTTATTGTAATGCGTATAAATATAAACAAATATATAATTCATCGTGTGCGTAAAACGCGTTTCCGCGTTCGGATAAGTCACCCCGTAGATGGACGACTTATCGGTGTTACGATCGGCTTTTCCGATATAAAAGAGCGTGTTTGCAAAAATGGACGGCAGTATAAAATGTTTTATTCGCAATTATGGCAATATTTAGCGTGAGTTATGCGCTGTTGGATACGACGTTTATAGTCGTGAGAATAAAATGCCAGATTTTTTGATAGTCCGTTTTATGGACCAAACCTTCGAATTGAAAATTCCTCAATTTTTTTTGTAACTTTTCGTGTGTAATTTTCATCGAAACACCGTTTAAACTAATTATATGCAACGTAGAATTTTAATAAAAAATAACAATAAAATTATATGTAAGAGACAAATGTAACTAATGATACACCGAATATGCTTAAAATGACAAAACAAAACCTTTGGAGCCATTAATATGTATACAAAATAGGCAAAAAAGGATTGTTCATACAACATATTATATAACACGTATTATTTTGTCGTATAAGTTAGGATGTTGTACCTAATGAATCGGAAAACAGCCCAACAAGATCGCAAGATTTCAATGTCTTTCTTTGTTATTTGCGATATATATCAAGTCCATTATCAAGTAGTACCTAAGCGTGCCTTTTATCGACCAAATCCCGTATATTATCATTCAAAGGATTACGTCCTACTAACTATTAGCAGCGTGGGATAAAAGTTTCCATATTTGTTCGGAAAATGGTGATATATTCAGTGGTTCTACAAACATCTATCGTCGAGGCTCGAACAAATAACTAACTAACTAACTGATCGATACGTTAGTAACAGCCTTGACTGTGGGGCGAAGGATATCCGTCAGATCATCTGTCTATCTCTGGCGATTGTGTTGTGGGATGGATTATATATAGATTTACTGAAAATGTCAGGAATGTCTTTTGTTACTAAGATCTCTAAGCTGCACCGAGTTGACGTGTCTCTGTGCTACGGGAGAATTTTCTCACTTTGAATATTACGCCATAAATCTCTTCGAATCGACAATGAGATAGACAGATATAAACGCAGTGAGACGTATTTTGAGATTTGGAAACCAGTTTAGAGTAACTTCTGTATTATTTGCTCGTTTTGTTTTGTGGCGAAATCAGACTGTTAGGTTTGATTCAACATCTATCATATATTGAATTAGTGACTACATATAGCGAAATATTTTTACTGTTGTTAAAGTCTACTATATAATGATATAATGTATTCAAAATTATACTGAAATTTCTGTTCAATTATAAGGCTATAAATTATTTTTCACTGCCTCATAATTTCGCCGGTATCAAAAGCGCTGTGACAAATCGTTGACGAAACTGATTTATAATGTATGTAAATAATGTTTGTAAAAATCGACGTGGGCCTGTAATTCGTGCGTGAATGGCATAATGATAGTTTTACCGCCTAGTTATACGCACTTTATATTTGTAATTTATTAACGGCATTGTTGCAACAGTTTAACAGCTATAAATTTTCCCCAAGTCCGGTACCGAGCTTCGAATTATCATGATTATTGATTTGAATAAATACGGCCAACACGTCGACAGTCGAACGATATGACAAATTTGTATTTCACACGCATATAAATAAATATATAAAACATTTCAAAAAAATATGAATGTATTGTTAAGTTTTCGGCTTGAATGCATCTTTTGTACGCAAGATGGATCATTTCTGTATTTGACGTACGAGATATTTTATAATAAATAAATGCTTCCTACGAACCCCTATTTGTTATTTACAAAGAGGTGGTTTTTGACTAACATAAGAAAGGATTTGCAGTTAAAATACGGCCTTGTGCCTTTGAAAGCGGTTATGGAACGGAAGGATCTGTTCGTAATATATTTAGGAAAATTTAATGCTAGGATCATGCAGGTTTCTTATAAAGCCAGAATCTCCAATTTTATTTATGTTAAATTTGTACCATACACAACTTAACCTTTTTCCGGATTTGTGTCGAGAAATAATGTAGAGTATTTTTTTCGCCAGACAGAATTTCATGAGGATAAATTCATACACGTATACAGGTTTGTAAAAAGTTAACTGGGTCTAGTTATTCAGATTGGTAGCGAAAGACTAGAACTGAGGACAATACAAGTACGAGAATGTTGTGGCTGTTAATTAAAATAAAATAGTGGTTCCAGTGCAGTGGTAGTCTGGTTTTCTCAAAGTTATTTATGACTGCGACAGTGATATATAAAATCCAATTAAATAAATCCAAACGATGGAACAAATTCGTCTATTTTTTAATGACGATACAATATTCTGCTATCGTCTTTCGTACGATTCTCAGAAATTCTGCAGAATAAAAACGATGCTATTAAGATAACTAGTGAAAGACGTAAAAAAATGTCGCATCGCATTACTTTTATATCGTTTATTTCGATTTAGGTCTGGATAGAATCATTGTAGACTTTCCAAACGAGACGTACAACAATTACGTTGGTACGAGTTTTGCACTTTTATTTTAAAACGTTTTTTAGTTCACTGAACTGTCAGATAATATCGAAGCAAATGCAATACTCACGAATAAATCGAACAGATAGATCTTTCTAAAAAAATCGATCTCGGATCACAAGTATCACTAGGAATGATAAGCAAAATATATGACGAATAATATCAATTTTGATTAAGTGTGCAAAACACACAGTTAAATCAAGCAGTCAAAATTATCGATAGATAATACATAATATCATATGGATTTAATGATAAATATTTTAACCGTGTATTGTAGTTATGATAAAACAAATTCGTGAAATAGATATTTTTATGTAAATGTAAAAAAAAAGCTTAGTACGGTGAAATCCTGTTGCTTTGTTCATGAATTTGTAAGTGTGTAGTATTCTTATAAATAATACGTACATACAAATAGTTTTAAAGGGATCTGTAGAGGGAATTCTAAGCCGATTACTTTAAAGGTGAGCGGAGCCATTAGCATTTAAGCAACTTACTAAAAAGCTGGGTAGGAGTTGAGTGTCAAGAAAATTGGGTTGTTGCGGCGGGTTCAACGAGTAGAAAGCTCTATTCTGGTTTGGGTCGGTCCAGGGTTCAAAACTCCATTGTCTATAGACCGACCTATTCATTCAATCAATATCCAGCCATGGAGCTACTAAACCGAGAGAATAGGGCAGTTTGCCACGTCACATAACGTCGAATTCAGTTATAGCTTTTGAAATACAGCAGCTCTATACGAGATTTACAGCTGAAAGCTTTATTATATATCGACCATAAAAAACCCACGGGATCTGGTGAAAAATATGGAGTAATATATATATTTTACATTTTTTAATGGCGAGTCGGTAGTTAGCTATGTACATAGCGAGCGTTGGTTACAAAGGAAAATCCATACCGTTCCGAGATTTTATCGCGTCTGATAATTCTCTAGATCTTCTGGATCTTAAGAAGTGTGTCACGAGTAAAGACAAAAGCATCTCGAGTTGTAACAACCAGGGTTCATCAGCCGGTCTCCTGACGTGATCGGTCGTTTAGTGGCGCCGCTTCAGCATCAGCTCGTTGCCAGCTTTATACTCCGAGTCCAGCAATTACTAGATAAATGTGTATCTACCTAAGTGTCTGCGAATGTATATGTATGTATATCAGTAGGTATACCCAGGTTGTATCGTGCGATATACTGAAATTACGCAACTTACCTACGTTTCGTCGGCCAATATAATAATAAACACACACAAAAAATGATGTATTTCCGGGTCGTCAAACTCCGATCAAATCGTTCGAAAACTGCATTAAATTCCATTCATAGCAGTATTTGATTTGTAGTTATTGAAAATTTTCTATTATACCTGCGTAAAGCAATTTTGTTAGATTAGATATACATCACGAAATACATATGTATATCATATATACGTATGCATGTAATGGTTCGGTGATTATTCCGCACACAGCACTCGTCACTAAAATTTCGATCACGGAACATCTGGCACCCGAACATGGCACCCGAAAATTCCATCCATCGAGAGTTTGAACTATCATACTAACGAGAACTCGAGTGCCAGATAGTCCGTATTTGCGATTTTCGTAGCACCGATTGTACATAGTGGGCGCGATCGCAATGTGCAAAATAATTAATTTACCGTATGTTATTATTGTACTAGCATCTGCGCTTTCTGATGTCCGTATGCAATTTTTCATATATGTTCATTGTGAGGTAGGAAATTTAAGATTTAGGAATTTAGAAAATTTAAAAATATATACCTACGGGTACATACATATCATATGTATTTGTTCGGTCTCCGTGACGAGCCAGAATGTTAAATTACAGAAAACACAAATATCGGAAGGCAAAGATCGAAAATCGAAATATCAAAAAAAGGGTGCATGGTAAACGGTACATACTCACGTACATACTCACGTACATACTCACGTACATACTCACGTACATACTCACGTACATACTCACGTACATACTCACGTACATACTCACGTACATACTCACGTACATACTCACATACATACTCACGTACATACTCACTTAATTTGCGCGAACAGGATACAACAGGAACAAGAGGAACAGGCTTTTCCTCCCGTATTCTGCGTGCGCACATTAATACATCAATAAGATCTTTCGATTTTCGATCTTTGCTTCCGATATTTGTGTTTTCTGTAATTTAACATTTTGGCTCGTCACGTAGACCCGTATTTGTTTCGTATTATGTGATTCATTGGTTATTATTAATTATAACAGAATAATTTAGCCAGCAGTATAGCTCGGTGGCTGCATTAGTGCAAATCACCGAGAGGTTCCCGGGTTCAAGCTCAGGGTTGACCTCGATTGAAAAGAATTTATTCCGAGTATTCCTTAGTGCTGCTAGTCTGACTTGGATATTTGTGACTCCAAGTCAATCGTTTCCTCTCAGACTTAGCCATTATATCTGATTTCAATGCTGAAACGGTTCCTCATCATATTATCCAAAACATTCCTATCCACAATGTCACCACTATTTGAATATGATTTAAAAATTATAATCTATATATGTACAGGTTTAATACCAAAGGTGTCACTCAGGGACAACCCGTAATGGCATGGTGGGAAAAATATAAAATATATAAAATAAAAATTGTTTGATCAATTAGAAAGGGGTTAGGTAAGGTTGGTTTATTTAACAATAAACACATACATATGTATGTTATAGAAAGAGTGTAAAGCTCGAATTAGTATACACTGACTAGTAAGTGTATGCATCATCAAAATCACCCATTAACAGTATACATGCGAGAATTAATGAACACGTGTACCAGTTAATTGATACACTAGCTATCAGTACGCAGTAAATGTTTACGAAAGGAATAACAATTTAATATTTTTTACAAGTAGGTATATAGTCGGCCTATGGTGGATTAAACTAATGAGCGAAATGAAATATATAAGAGCCTTGTAAAAAATTATTATTTTCAATAAAAATACCAATTATTTTATTTTACTACCGCCATCTATGTTTAAAACTAATAACTGGATAAACGTCAGGCACTTTTCAGAAATTCAAATTTCAAACGCGTCTAAAACGATTTTTTTTCTCCATCGTGATGGCGGAGGATATATTTGCTTATATTGATGACCAAAATGAGCAATATGGCAAAGTATGAAAACGATCGGATAAGAGGCAATTTTTTTCCAGAATTGTAATTGTAAGTGAAGCTAAAAGGAGGTATGTAAAAACTGAAAGAATATGACATAAAAATAAAATGTAACCTAACCTTACCTAACCTAAAATCGTAGGTAATACGGATGTACGTAATTGTCATTGTTGAACCTTGTTAATTATTGTCTATTTCCTATCAATTCAACAATAAATTAGTTGTTTGAACACAACCAGTTATATTCTCGAGCATAAAATTCATTGGAAGAGCAACGTCAAATTTTGGTCAGCTGTCAAACCACTCAAATTTCATTCGTTAGCAAATTTACTAGTGCATGAATTTGCGCATAAGTGTATTAAGTCTATAAGAGTATACTTTAGCTAAAAACGAGTGTACACACTTACTAGTCAGTGTATACTGATTCGAGATTTGACGCTTTTACTGTGACATATACACAAAAATAACGAGAAAATATTGTGTCAAACTTGAACGGAATCGAAAGATGGTTTGTTAGAAGTTTGTTCGAAATTGAAAGAAAAAAAACCCTACATTTATGTAATTGCTGCTTAGGAAAATCCAGGTATTTACAACCAGTAGTAAAAGTAATTCGATATTTAAAGTCATTAAGTTCGTAGAGGATATGTCAAATTATAGCCGACTTTATATTATAAAGCCTGTACATCATTTTGTATCACGCGATGCTTTACACTTATTGAATAAACGTTTCATATATTTGCGTAGGTCTATGTATAATATGTATGTATGTACATATACATACATATAGCACATAGTGCGAGAATTCATTCAAGGAGCTATGGATCAACATTGCAAAGTATTATATAATATTTTTGGCGAATTTTCATTGAAATCGAAAGAGCGCGTGATACAGTATTGTTGGCAGCAAATGAACACATCCGTTGAAATACAATAAATCATAAATTGAACATCGTCGGATCGAATTGATTTTATTCAACGAAGACGATAATGTTTGTCGATGGATGGTACGTGATTGATTGCCTTGTCCGATTGTCGGATATCTCAGACAATTTAACGAAACGAAAAGAAAAATGTAGTACAAAAAAAAATAGACTGAAAAAAATCGTTGTTACAGGTCACTCGGTAAATATTGATGGAGCGCAGTAATTGATACGTCAATGCTGAGCACTTGACATCGTGCATTTGATCTCTGGTAAGTGCTGTGTGTATTGAAATGTATACATATGTACACCTGTTAATAAATTGCTGACATGTGTGTACGTATGTAAGTAAACGTTGTTTTGAGTCGAGAATTTTAACGAGCGTCGTATATTTTAAAAGTGCATTAAAAATTATATGACGACGCGTTTGCGAAAAGTGCACTTTTCTGTTTCGTGAGCTGCATAGAGAAATTCTCGCATGAATGTAATTCACGCTTAGAGCCGATTTAAAGGGCAAGAAAGAAAACAAGCTCACTTAAATTTTTTATATAAAGTCCACTGTTTTTCAAACGTTTTTTTAATCTATCATGTATACGCGTCATATCGTCAGGCTTTCATTTTATTTTTATAACATTCATCAGCTATTTTATTGGGTACTGTTTTAATACTATTGAGATGATTGTTTTGAGACAAATATATATACAAAGACACAATAAAAACGCGATACAAATCATCATTATTGACAGCCGTGTAGAGTAACCAACAATTTGCCCTACCCTCTTTCATTTCACTCATTTTCTTTGGTAGCATTAAAGTATGTATCTTGTTCATTTTTTATTGCATCTCCTAACCACATGTGCCATTTATTGTCATTTCAAATTCTGACTCGATATACTGTGTCTATTCACTTACTTGGCACCCATTCGAATTTTATCACTGTGTAGAAATGAACGTATATTCCATGCATACTATACTAATTTTAGTATTAGTATACATCAAAATTCATTATTATATAGTAAATAATTTTTTATATTTTCTCATGATACCATCACGTGACACTTAGGGGTTCCAAAACACCACCCAAAAGAAAAAGCCTATTTTCGGTTTTTTTACAAATAAAAAGCCGGTTGACCGGCTTTCACCGGTTTCAGAAAATTAAGATTTTTTTTTAGTTTTAAATTTTTATATCGAAAAAAAATTGTAAATATATGTACATATTATATTATGCAACAAAAATGATTGCTTATAAATTAAATTAATAACTAAATCTCAAAGCCAATTAATAATTAATTAAATAACTAAATCTCAAAGTCACCGCTAAGTGCTGTATCATTTTTTTGTTTTTCAAAGAAATATACGCCTATTCTAGAATAAAGTTTGGATATACACATTTATTTTGATCTTTCATATAAATTTGAAACTCATAATTGTTATTTTTGAGGAAAAAAAACATGTCGGTTGATCGAACTAAAAAGTCCGGCTTTCGTTGAAAAATGGTCAAAAAGCCGGCTTTTCGGTTTCAAATTGACCCACTATGTCACCAATATCTGAATTTGATTTACCTAAAATATGTAAAAATGTATGTGTAAGTCTAAATCAATAGAATTTTTTATAGATTAATTCATTGATTAATTAATAGTTAATTTTGTGTTCTTCAGCATCTTGAAAATCTTTAATGTTCGTTTGGCTAAGAAGGCGCATTGGGGTTATCTGTTAGGTCTTCCTGGTATGTATATATCTATGTAAAAAAAAATAGTGATGACAAAGTGGTTAGAATGGTTTTGCCAATTTGATGAGGAACCGTTTCAACAATGAATTCAGACAAATTTGCAAACTCAGGAAAAGATCGACTTGGAGACACAAATATCCAAGTTTGACCAGCAACATTGCAGAAATACCTGCGAATAAATTCTTTTCAATCGAGGCCAATCCAGCGCTTCAACCCGGGAACCTCTCGGTGATTAACGTTAACGCAACCACCGAGCTATACTGCTGGCTATATACACATATGAATTTTTCCCAATTTAAATGTGTAAAAAGTGTAATGATATTATAATTTTAGTAATTGCTTTGTGAAGACTAGGTGATCCAAAGTTTGGAAAACGCTGCGCTGTAGCACCCGCTGAACGATTACGCTAAATACCTAGTTTGTCGGTGGTGATTTAGAAAAATCACGATCGAATGTAAGAAAATCGTGATTGGGAAAATTCGTCGAATTCCATTTTATCCCTGCCTACTTACATAGATATAGCGAACCTATCATTTGATACAATGAAGGCCCGCAAGGAACAATCTGTCGCGAGTACGGCGTGAAATCGAACACTTTTGTTCGGCACAGGGCGCTCTCTATTTTTTTGATTTTTTTCGCAGTTCTCTTGTCCCATCCATTGTGCGTCGGCAAAGGCGATTGACCAACGGTCTCGAGCCATCATCATCGTTGTCGAGATACCCTCGGGTTAAGCACAAGAGTTGAACGACCAATCTCGCGTTCGCTGTATCGCCGCGCGATCGATACCGGACAACAGAGTTCGCCGCTCGTTAGGTACTTGTCTTTTCGACAAAGCACTTTGAAAATGAACGCCTCGAATCGCTTCAGAATTCCATAGATATGATAACCGAAGGTATGGCCTATCACAACTTTGATTTTGAGGCACGAGGTACTATGAAAGTTGCGCATACCTCATATCTATGAACCATACATACCTATATATAATATAAATTTCAGGTATTATTATGAAATGAAAACGTATTGCATAATTATTATCCATTATATTGAAAAAGGATACTATCTAGTGATAATTATATTTATTTATTTATTTTATTTTATTTCATACCAAGAAGGCATTACAGGTAAACCCCAATGCGCCTTCCTGGCCAAATTACAAACAATACAGCATTTTTTATTATATACATAAGTCGCTAAATTACGAGACACTGACAAACTCGACAATTAACGAGACATCTATGAATTGTACATACATTTTTATTGTAATATTTACATTAATCATACTCAAATAGTGGTGACATAGTAGGTAGGAAGGATTTTTAGCCAATTTTTAATCGGGAATCGTTTCAACAATGAAATCAGAGAAAATTGGCAAACTCTGATAGGAAACGATCAACCAGGAGTCACAAATCCTGGTCTGACCAGCAGCATTACAGATATACTCAGAAAAATTCTTTTTCAATCGAGGTCAGCTCAAGGGATCGAACTCGGCGCCTCTCAGTGTTAAGCAGAAGCTTAACGACCGAGCCACGCTGCTGGCTAAATAATAAATGTAAAACGCCTTTTGGAAGAAGGTGAGGGAAATTAGGTGGAAAGACAAAAAACGTAAATAAGTTAGATATAATCGACTAATTACAATTATTTGGTTGGTCAAAAGATTTCAACAACAAATTGTTAAATCATATGAAATTTATCGAAATAATGTGACGTAAATTTTTCCAATGTGAAACTTTGAGATTGTACAACAAGATACTACACAAAGCCCTCACTCAAAGATGTATGGATCGCTCTATGCTCGGCATAACGAGTGTGAGAAGTATGACAAGGGTAGTAGATATAGGGGAGAGATTGAAATGGCTATGGGCGGGACACGTGGTTAGAAGACTAGATGAAATATGGACAAAAGAATTGCTAGAATGGTACCCGATAGAATTTATTTATTTATTTACATGTGCCAGAGTGACATTACAGAATACTCTAACGCAGAGTATCGTAACCTGAGTGCCGCGGCAAGATGCATGAAGAGGTTGCGATGCTCTGCTCTAACGCATCACTGACCAGACATGAGCATAATACAATTACTATATACATATGTATAAGAAAATTAGCGAGACATCTATGTTATAGATAGCAAATTTTTGAAATCATATTCAAATAGTGGTGACATAGTGGGTAGGATATTTTTTTTTTGCCAATTTGATGTAGGAACCGCTTCAAAAATGAAATCAGATACATTGGCAAACTCTGATAGGAAACTATCGAATTGTAATTACAAATATCCGCGTCTGACCAGCAGCATTAAATATTATTATTTTCAATCGTGGTCAGCTCACGGGTTCGAACCCAGCGGCCTCTCAGTGCTTAGTATCAACGGAACCACCGAGCCATGCTACTGGCTTGGAATGTAAATGGGTGAAGGGAAGAGTCACAAAATAGATGGGTAGAGGAAATTAGGAAAGTGTGTGGGGTGAGATGGATGAGAGTAGCGCAAAACAGAGACGAATAGAAGCCTTGAAACAATGGATGTTGAGTGGCTGTAGAGTGTAGATGATGGTAGTCTACATATTGATATTATTATTATACTAAATATAAGCATTTATGTATGATACTGTCAACTTTTGAAAAAAAGGTAGAATATTATGAGAGTTGTGAATACATACATATGCCAGTTATTCATTAAAAATCATGCTTTTTCAGCATGATCTTCAATCAAAAATCAAATCTCGAGCGTTTCGCAGGCTGTCACAACATGCGAATCATCGTGATAGCAACTCTTTGACTAAGTGACTGACATGTATTCACAGCTTGAAGAATGAGTGATCTGCATATATGTACATATTTCAAGCTGAAACATGGCAAATGACACGTAATGTAATCTGAAAAAAAAAATCGTATTAAACATAGACGTGTAATCGTCTGAAGTTATAGCTTACGAAACCATGCTCTGGGACTCGGGGAAAGTTATAATTTCACAGTTGTCTAATCAAAGTCGAAAACGTCGTATGTTCGATTTTCGATGTGAGTTATAATTAAGAGCCGTAACCAATTGAAATAGATGTAGAAAGGCGTTTGAATTTAACGTCTCGGCACAATGTTATCGCTGTCAACCCCGAGTGACCGGGAAGTGGCGTGACCGGCTATACTATGCTATTTTATGAATAAGCCATTTCGTGAAAGTGTATGAAAGTGACCCATCATCGACCGCAAGACCTTCGTCATTCCTGACATTAAAAGAGGAGGAGAGAAAAAAATAGAAGAAAATATAACGAAAAACTGTCAGCCTTTCAGCATAAATATACGATATATCACTTATTCCGCTAATAGATACATTATTTATATTTATTTTCTACTCGTTTCGTTCGCCAGGTAATAAATTATTCTGATGCAATAAATAAAGCGATACCGTTGAAAAATATTTACTCTTTGATAATAGAAATTTGTGCGATTAGAGGCGTAATTACAGGTATTGAAATACGAGGCTAAAACTTTTTTTTCGCATGGTAGAGGTTTCGTACTTTAATCGCCCGAGCCAAAGTATAATTTAGTGAAATATAATTTGGTTATTAATTTCGTCGTCTTTTTGAGTCAAATTATTGGCTACGCGTGTTTCGCCTTCGAAATCTGAATATTAAACAAGTCGAAAATACACGTCGAGCATAAATTACTGGAAATTCCCGGAAAAAAAGTCGAACGTATTGGAATAGAGTCAAAGGAAGGATATCCTGGCGGTAAATAAATATCCCGTTGAGAATATTCGGCTTAGCATTGAAATAGCGCCTATAAAGCTGCGCTAATTTAACGTCTCTATCTTACGAATGGATAAATGTCTATCGAATTGCAGCAAATGAAATTATTTTAAACGCTAGGTATCTTTAAAGCACCCGAGTGCCATCATATTTACTGTCGTGAGATTGCTCTGCGGATAAGCAGATGCTTTTTTAATGACATCTTTATATGCGAGTAGGCGTCAATGGGTTAATGTGCACCGATTTATTACTACGATTCCCACACACCTACCATCTTATTAAATAATTCTGCAGGCACTTGCAACGTTTTTTTTTGCATTTGCGAAACGATGCAGTTGATTTTTCTCATATAATGTTATGAAGCGCCAATTATTTCGAGTCTCACATTCAGCGTAAAGTTAGAGAAGTACCTTTCTCAAAATATTTCGTGTATTAAATTTTATTTTCTTTTAAAAATCAATACCATAGTGACTTGACAGGTAGCCCCGATGCATAACTATGTAAATAATACATTTGACATAGACCCCAAAAATCTTAATAATAGTCACCGTAAAAAGAAATGTGTGGGTAGGAACCAGTTATGATTATCTAACATAAATCATATACGTACTTATGTGTACTGGATTGAATGAGGGCTTGTCTCATTATTCAAGTAGCACCAGATTATAACAATGATCGAGGTGATAAGACACTTTCACCGCTTGATACTCGACAATGGTTCTGGTGGGTCATCGGAGATAATAAGCCCAGATGTGACATAATAAATAATAACACTATATATGTATGTATGTATGTATGTACATAGGGGTTTTTTTAACTTACTATTAAAATTATTATATACTATTAAAAATCAATAATTATGTTAGTGGCTTATGGTAAAATTAAATTAAAACTTAAGATGAGAGCTCGCACTTCAACCAGACAATAAGTATAAATCAACGATAAGAAAAATAAAATCGATCGAATAAAAGCTTTCTTGATCTAAGCGTCAACATTACACTTCGTTGCAAATAGCATATTACATTTTTATTCCGGACGATAGGCTGAATATCGTCCATATAAATTAAAAATTAAAAGCATGATACAATATTCAAGCACTTAATTCAAAAAGTGTACAATGAAAATTTTTATAAATGTAAAAAATAATTGAGTTATATTGTACTTACATATGTATATGCTTGTGGGTAGGCACATACAGTTTAAGGTTTATTCATACTAGCATAGCACAGAACGGCAACAGCACGCAAACAGCAGTACGAAAAGTATTCTTTGTTACATTCTATATGGACAAATTCATATTTATTTATTTATTACAGTTAAACTATAGTGACATTGCAAATATATTCCAAGGCGTCACTATTTAATGTATATAGCTAGGCATATATACATGAAAAAACAATTAAAAGATAAAAAATAAAATATCAAAATGTTGACAAAAGAAAGCATGAAATTAATTTAAAGTAAAGAAAAAAAATGATATGAATATATAAAATGGAATATGAACAATTAAATATAAGAACATATTCACACATTTATGTTCCGTAATGTGTACGTGGCGTAGACGTAACAACAGTAGCCAACAAAATCTTTTCATATTATTCAGCATTTAATGTCACCGTAACGTATCAAGCAAAGCCGGCTTCTTTAGCCTTAAGTTATAGTAGCGAGTGCACGCGTATTCATTAAATAAATATTGTGCCGCATTGTCGGGCTCTGTAATGTACATACATATGTAAGCCGATTTTGCACCTTGCACTCGGCTAAAATTTGTCTGAAAGTGCGCTGCTGTATCGTATAAATAAAAGTCTTTTCTGTGCACTGCTGTGGCGGACTGTTGCCTTGCAGTGTTGGATAGTATGAATAGACATTTATATGGGTAAACGCAATGCACAATGTGCACAGCCAGCCCAGCCCGCACAGGGCATCAAGTACGACGCACTATGCATGCATATTGCGCAGTGAATTTGCATTATTTAATTTTATTTTTAAAAACAGAAACATACAGTATTTCAAT